>NC_142928.1:112529475-112531975 GCF_046866305.1 Octopus bimaculoides | reverse complement strand
AAAGAGTATATTCCTTCTGCTCCCAAAAAAAGGCTGTATGCAGAGGCTGTACGAACTGCAGTAGATGAGCAGCAAGCTTTTTTAAGCGTGGCCCAGAAAATGGTACAGCAGTTAACGTGGATGCAGAGGGTACAGAGTCAACGCCACACGAACCATTGTCCAAGACCACCACAGATGATGGATCAAGGATGGCCACCACTAACACCAGGAAACCCTGCACAGATATCACACCCATATTCCTACTGAATATCCGGGGCCTATTACGAACAGGCGGCAAAGACAAGTTCCTATACTTGAAAGACCTAGTAACATGCAATATGCATGGTGCTTACCGAAACACATCTAACACCTAATATAGCAGATGCGGAGATAAATATACCAGAGTATGCCGTACTCCGAACAGACAGAAGGGATAGAAGTCATGGGGGAGTTGCAATGTACATCCGAGAAGATGTCACACCCCTACTACTACTATCACACTCAAACTCTGTATGTGATACTTTAATAGTACACATAAAACAAATTGATGTAGTTGTATGCTCAACATACCGTCCACCAAATACCGCAAAGCAGGAAGGTAAATTTGAGGACAGCCTCAGACGCATAGAAGAGGTCCTGACAAATCTGGACCAACACATCAATATACTTTTCCTAGGCGACTTTAACCTCCCAAATGTTAAATGGCCTGAAGGTCACATCCTCTCTGGGATGTCACTGCATGAACAAAGCCAGGCAAAATCATTGCTAGAACTATCCAACATGCTGTTCATGGAACAAGTGATACTCCAACCAACCAGGGGAAGCAATATTTTAGATCTCTGCTTCACAAACAATATGAGCCTAATCCATAATGTGAAAATAATGCCCACATCTCTCTCAGATCATAACATTATAGAATTAACTATGTATGGTCCTAGACAACCCACTGACACCCACCCCACCAGGAGGACTCAAGCAATATCCAACCTGAATTTCCACAGGGCGGACTGGAAGTCAATTCGCAGAGAGATTTGAAATCAAAACTGGCATGACAGCCTTTCTATATAAGACAATGACCTCAAACTAAGTCATTTTATGTCAACCATACAAGACATATGCACCAAATACGTGCCATATAGAAAGACCAGCAAACATGCCAATAGAATTCCTAGAGACAGGAAAATCCTTATGAGACACAGAACAAAGGTCTCAAACCAGTTAAATAGAGAACTGGAGGATAGGAAAAGGGCTAAATTAAAACTAACACTGTTAGAAATAGAAAACAAAATTAAACTTTCCATGAAAAGGAGAAGAGAGCAGTAGAAAGCATAAAAACAAACCCCAAGGCTTTCTATAGATTTGCAAAGGAGACTGGCATAGCTGGTAAATTAGGAGAGTGGCTGCATGACTTCCTGAATGGTAGAAGACAGACAGTTGCAGCCAATGGAGAACTATCTAGGGAAACACAAATATTGAGCGGTGTTCCACAAGGAACTGTTCTGGGGCCACTACTGTTCATAGTGGCCCTTCTGGACATGCCCACGGTCACTCGGAGACCGACTGTCACTAGCTATGCTGATGACACAAGGATATCTCAGGCAATAAAGAATCCTGATGATATTGTAAGCCTGAAGAATGACCTAAATGCAATATATGAGTGACCAGAGCAAAATAATATGCAGTTCAATGCAAAAAAATTTCAAGTACTGCGCTACAAGACCACAAGTACCTCCCAACTGGCATACACAGGGCCTGATGGTACTGCAATCCCAGAACCACAAACAGTAAGAGATCTGGACATCAACATGTGTAGTGATGCATCATTTCACATGCACATTATCAAGTTGACAGCAAAGTGCAGACAACTGGCAGGGTGGATACTGAGGACATTCCGTACAAGGGATCAAAAAGTCATGTTGACTCTATGGAAGACATTTGTTTTGAGCCACTTAGACTATTGCTCTCAGTTGTGGTCACCACACAGTGTTAAGCGGACAGCAGAACTCGAGGCAATTCAGCGGCACTATACAAAAAAGATCGCCACAGTCCAACAAATGAACTACAGGGAGCGACTGAAGGCACTAGGTCTCTACTCCCTGGAGCGCAGGCGGGAGAGATATGTAATAATATACATATGGAAAATACTGGAAGGACTGGTGCCAAACTTTGGCATCAAGAACTACAGGAATGCCCGCATGGGTCGCCACTGCATGGTGCCAAAGGTACCGTCCACTGTATCTCACATAAGAACCAGATACTGCAGCAGCCTCGGTTTCAGAGGACCTCAGCTCTTCAATGCCCTGTCAAAACATTTGAGAGACATGCAAGACATGGATGCGGAGGTCTTCAAAACGAAACTTGACGCTTTCCTCTCCACGATACCAGACGAACCAATGGCTCGTAATGAGACGCAGTTTAGGGCAGCTATGTCAAATTCTCTTATACACCAGATGTGCCATCAAAACTCTTGATTGGACCATGTCAGGTGGGGGAGAAGAGCCATGCAAGGAACGTGAAAATC
>NC_142928.1:112490987-112523487 GCF_046866305.1 Octopus bimaculoides | reverse complement strand
ACCTGGTGATTCCCTACCTAGAATTACAAATCTATGAACAAGCCAAATCAAAATACAGCCTGTCTTTCCACAAGTACCTGTTGGAGAATTGGAAACGCTGCTTGCATGACTGCCTCAACCTATGGTCCCACAAACTCAACCAAATTTAATCAACAGTGTCAACAACCATATCCAATTTACAATGGAATATAGTCAAGACCAACTTCCTTTTCTTGAAATTCTTATTATAAAAAAAAGGCATCAACATTGAAACTGATATATATTGCAAACCAACTGATTCCAAATACTACCTCTTGTTCACCTCCAATCACCCAAAGCACCCAGACAGACAAAAAGGAGTTTATATATTCAACCTAGCAAGAAGAATCTGTACAATTGTCTCAAATTATAGAATACAAAATAAAAGATTCCAAGAACAGGCCAAGACAACTGATACCCAAGGCTTACGAAAACCGAAACACTCAAGGTACGTTAAATAGTCTCCCATATCTCTCAACACAATCATATACAAGAACATCCCACTACACAGTCAAGACCCACATCTATATAAAGCACTCAAAACTCTAGTTTCGAAATTCCTAGTTTCCCTACTATACCAATGCTCAGATAACACCACTGACCAAACACGAATAGGGAAAATAATCTTATTCAAAAATACAGACCACACTCAACATACTCTAACATACCCCCAGGTACACGCTCACAACAAACACACACAGAAATATATACAGATGTACAAAAACACACAGGAATACAATGCAAACCTCCCACGCAAACACACAAACACAATATCCCCACACTCAAGCACAACCCCACACACATTCCAAGAAAAAACACATATCTACATGCAATGATTCTAGCAATCATAACCAACACTCACACACACATACATAAACTAGTACATGCACACACCTACACACACCATAGACAATTACAAATCACACTACACAAACATGCAAATACAACACAACCCAAACACACCCACGCATATATACACACTTATGTACACACTCATACAAACACAATATGCCCGTTCCCCAGTAAAAAATCACACACACTCGAAGAAAAGACACACATATATACACGCAATACAATCGCAACAATCACAACACTCACAAACACAAACATACATACACACATAACACACACCACCCTGACAAATACAAGACAGACATACACAAACACATCCACACCTATACACACACACTGCAAAAACACTACAAACAAAACACTCACAAATACAGCACACAGAGTCTGAAACTACATAAACCACAACCACAAACACATACTCAGTACCAACATACACAGAATGTACATGCACACACACACCACCCACATAAACACAACACAGACACACAGAACCCCTGATAAATATAAGACATACACACATGGTTCCTCACACACACCACCAGCACAATTATAACACAAACATACTGACACACACACACACTCACGTACACACACATAACATCCCCACCAACACAAAACACACACAAACATACACACGAACAAACACATACACACACAACACCCTGACAAATACACATCACATACACACAAATGAGCACAAATAAACAAACACCATCCTGCTAAATATAAAACACACACATACACTGACCCATACACATGCCACACTAAACTCTGGCACCAACCAAAATCGGTCCACACACAAACACAAATACACACACACACACACACACACAGACGTGCACAGAGACACACACGCACACACCATTCTGACCTCTGAGACCAGTCCCCAAAACCACTGAACCATGACAGACTAGCCAAGAAACAAAAAAATCCTTTTGATTCCACATTGCTCTTCCACCCTCACCCCCAACCACCCACACTATCCCTTAAAATAGCAAACATTCCTTAGCTACACACAAGACAGAAAATGTCAGACAGACAGGTCAGTTATTCCTCTCCAATTTTTAGTAAATTCTTAAATATATCCCTTTCTGTATATATACATATAGTACCACACAAACAGGATTTTTATTGAACTCAAAATACTTATTGTATTCCCTTCCTTGAACACTTTCATGAAAACTGTTTTAGACATTTTCTTATCATTATCAGACTGTATAACTGTATTTTAATACTTTTGTGATAACCATTTTTTAACACAACAAAGCTTATACAAAGCATTACATTTTATGTTTGATAATCTTTACATTTTTACCAAATGGTAAAATAAACCAAAGATAACCATCATTAATATTATTAAAGCCTTTTGCAAAATACCTAAAACATTTAGAACTACGCATGACATTATTACGATCATATCTATGATCATAAATTTTTTTATTATTACTCCTAACCAACCTAACCTTATTATTCCTAACATCCCTATCTACTCTAACCTCACCAGATTCAGGTTCAACACAATAAACCTTATCTTTAAAACCAGCCCTATTTAGGGCTTCATTATAAAAAGGAGCTTCATTATCGAAAACAACACAATTAGCAGATAACTTAGAAAGCCTAATCGAAATATTTCTAACTAAATTATCAATAATACTTCTAGGGTGGTTACTCCATCTACTTATATATTTCAAATTAGTAGACGGTTTATGGTACGGTCTATACGTATCATTTTTTATATCAAGTGTCACATCTAAATAATTAGCTAGCGAAATATCATCATCGTAAGTGACACTCATTCCCATCCTA
Organism: Octopus bimaculoides; assembly: GCF_046866305.1. Classification (NCBI taxonomy): domain Eukaryota; kingdom Metazoa; phylum Mollusca; class Cephalopoda; order Octopoda; family Octopodidae; genus Octopus; species Octopus bimaculoides. The sequence goes on along the minus strand of NC_142928.1, from coordinate 112,520,811 downwards.
TTAAAAAATCTAGATAACCTACCTTTAAGTCTCTGCAAACATTGGGTAGAATAATTCCTAATATAAGGATATCTTCACTGTCGTTTTTTTCTGCTATTTAGGTGATGATTTTTTAAGTTAGCTTACCAATTATTTTTGTTGGTAGTTAATTTATAATATATTGTTATTGAATTTTTACTGTTTTTCTTGAACAGCTATTTAATCATTACCTATGGAGTTATTTGACATAGATGCTGCTTTAAAGGATATACCTGTTCCACCTAATAACGTATATATATTAAAGAACTTATCAGGAAGACACATTCATTTATTTACAGGATTCGTTGGAAGGCGTTTTTCTTTGACAAAAAAGAACAAATAATGGATTTACCTGAGAATGAACTGAAGTTTAAAAAATTGTTTCGTTCCAGAAACAACCCACCTTATAATTATAAGATAGATAAGTTTGAAGAAGATATTTGGTCAATTGTTAAAAATATTAAGTTTCGTAAATCGTCATACATGAACCAGCATTTGAAATATCTTAATATTGTTACCAAACAAGTGAAAAGTGATAAAGGAATTTTCGTCAAGTCTGACAAGACTAGAAATATTTATAAACTGAATAAGGAGCATTACATGAATTTACTTAGTAAGGAAATTGAAAAGAATTATAAAATTACTAATGGATGGACACTCAGAAAGACCAATTTGGATGTTAAGAAACTAATGGAGAAATATAATATTGCGGACAGAACTGAACCTATAGTGCCGAAGGAACCGCGGTTTCTTCTTAAAGACCATAAAATTAATTTTTGGACTCAACCATCTTTGAGGCTTATTTGCCCGGCCAAATCTGATATTGGGATTATCAGTAAAAGTATTTTGGAGAGGTTTATTCCTATTGTAATTGATGGTTTACTTTTGAATTTCTGGTCTAGTACTGATCAAGTTATTGAGTGGTTTTGTTCTATTGAAAACAAATGTAATGCTAAATTTATTCAGTTTGATATTTCAAATTTTTATGCTTCTATTAACCCTAGCGTACTTAATAAGGCTCTTTGGTTCTTCCATAATAAGGCAGGGCTTACTAGGGATGAATTAGAAGTAGTGTTAGCTGCTCGGAAGTCCTTTATTTCTTTTAATGATAAGATTTGGATTCGTAAAGATACTCCTAATGCTTTCGATGTTCCTATGGGAAGTTCCGACTCAGCTCAAATAGCAGATGTTGTGGGTTCCTATATTTTGTATGAATTGGCTGATCAATTCCCTATGGTTAGGGGCGGTTTATATAGGGACGATTGTCTTATTTATATTAGGAGTTATTCTACCCAATGTTTGCAGAGACTTAAAGGTAGGTTATCTAGATTTTTTAATAGGATGGGAATGAGTGTCACTTACGATGATGATATTTCGCTAGCTAATTATTTAGATGTGACACTTGATATAAAAAAATGATACGTATAGACCGTACCATAAACCGTCTACTAATTTGAAATATATAAGTAGATGGAGTAACCACCCTAGAAGTATTATTGATAATTTAGTTAGAAATATTTCGATTAGGCTTTCTAAGTTATCTGCTAATCGTGTTGTTTTCGATAATGAAGCTCCTTTTTATAATGAAGCCCTAAATAGGGCTGGTTTTAAAGATAAGGTTTATTATGTTGAACCTGAATCTGGTGAGGTTAGAGTAGATAGGGATGTTAGGAATAATAAGGTTAGGTTGGTTAGGAGTAATAATAAAAAAATTTATGATCATAGATATAATCGTAATAATGTCATGCGTAGTTCTAAATGTTTTAGGTATTTTGCAAAAGGCTTTAATAATATTAATGATGGTTATCTTTGGTTTATTTTACCATTTGGTAAAAATGTAAAGTCGAATTTGGTAGCTCAGTTTAGGGAAGTAATTAGTAAGCATTTCCCTACAAATTCGCGTTACGGTAAAATTATTAATACGCATAGTGTTAGGTTTGGTTTTTCCAATACTAAGAACCTAGAGCAGATTATTGCAGCACATAATTCTAAAGTTCTTAAGACAGGCATGAATGGAATGAATAGGGATGAGGACCCTCACTTAGGTAATAATATTATAGGTTCTAAAATTGAGGTAACTGAGATTAATCCCAGGAGGTTAAAGTTTGAGGGTCCAAACGTGAGATTAAGGAATATAGTGTATCAGTGTAAGGTTAAGAGTGATACAGATGTTAGTGTTTATGTGGGTTGTTCTTCGGATAAGATTTGTAGGAGAATTTCTTGTCACTTTAATACGTTTAGAGATAGGAGTAAAATAGCTAGTACTAGTCTTAGTAAGTTTATTTGGGGGTTAAAAGAACAAAATAAGAACTTTTTGTTAGAATGGTCTGTTATAGGGAGAGATATCCCATACGATATGGGTAGGAGGTATTGCAACTTGTGCAATCTTGAGTTGTTTTTTATTCTATTTTCTAAGCATAAACTAATTAATAAACTAACATATAATGGGTTCAGATGTGTTCACGTTCGCAAACATACTTATTTTTGGTTTAGATAATTTCATTGTTTATTTCTCCTATAGCAGAACTTTGTTATGATTGGTTATTAAGGTTTGGGTTTTAGTATTTTTAGTTCTGCTATTGCTCTATTTACTTATTCGTACATCTGTTCATATACATGTGCAAGTGTATATATATATGCATAGGTATACGTGGAAAAATGTGTGTATTTATGTGTATGTATGTATATGTGTGTGTATATATGTATATGGGTATGTGTATGTATATGTATGTATATGTGTGTATGTACTTATATGTAGATATGTATATATATATATATATATATATATATATATATGTGTGTGTGGGTAATGTTTTGTATGTATGTATATATATATATATGTGTATATATATGTATGTATGTATGTGTGTGTATGTATATACATGTGTGTGTATGTGTATGTGTATATATATATATATATATATATATATATATATGTGTGTGTGTGTGATGTTTTGTATGTGTGTGTATATATGTATATATATGTATATATGTATATATATGTATATATGCATATATGTGTGTGTATGGTGGTTTGTATGTGTATAGATTTTTTATGTATATATAATTTTATAATATATTTTAATATGAGGTTTTTTTAAACATATTTTTATATTTATATATATATATATATGTGTGTGTGCGTGTGTGTATGTATGTGTGTGTGTGTGTGTATGTGTTTATGACTTGTGATCTTTGCTTCTTTGTGTATCCATATATACACATGTGAGAGTGCACGTGTATGCGTGCATGAGCGTGTGTGTACGGGCGCACACGCGGATGCCTGTATGTAGGTAATAGCGTTCTTTTTGCTAAAACTTTAAAAAATTTTGTTCGTTTTTTTGTAATTGTGAAATTTTTTCGCCATGAACGGTTTGTGTTTTTAAACGGAATGTATTTTTTCTGATGTTATATCTGTTCCTGAATGATGTGTAAAGAAATTTTGATTTAAGCATCTTAATGAATTCTTTATACTGAAATATATATTGAAGAAGATAAATATGTTCTTTTGAATTTATACGTTTTTGCGTCGTAACTCCTTTATTATTATTAATATAACCAAAAGGATCGATTCTTGAAGAGTCTGCATATCTTCACTGTCGTTTTTTTCTGCTATTTAGGTGATGATTTTTTAAGTTAGCTTACCAATTATTTTTGTTGGTAGTTAATTTATAATATATTGTTATATATATATATATATATATATATATATATATATACACATGTAAATTATAAGATAGAAATTAAGAGATAAAAGATTTTCGAGGTCAAAATTCTAAAACAAGTGGGAGCTAAATTTCGAGGTTAAAAATACAGAAATAGAAAGGATCTAAAATTGGAGGATGTCCATCTATGGCCGTTTCAGGTGTACATTCCTGGTCATGGTTAAAAATGAAATAATCCATATATGCAATGTCCCCTTCATCAAGATGAAGTCCTCCTTGGTAAATTGCATTGAACTTTGGGCAAATACCCAAGAAGCGATATCTTGGTTGAATAGTATAGTTAATAAATGCAAATTAAAATTTTTAAGTGTGATATTGACAACTATTACTCTTCCATTATTCCGATGATACTGAAGGAGGCCCTAATTTTTGCTAAATGTTACACTGACTTGAATATGAAAGAAATTAATTCTATTTAACTGCCAGAAAATCAGTGATAAGGTTTGATAATAAATATTGGGTTAGAAAGGGCTCATAATTCATTTGACATTACCATGAGGTCTGCAGATTCAACCCAGGCAATGGACATAGTAGTTATATACATTCTATACAAATTAAATAATGAATTCCCTGAAATAATGGGCAGAATATATAGCGATGATGCGTTTCTTCTAATTAAAAATCCGTCAAATAGAAAAGTAGAACTGTATAAGAAAAAATCATATAAATTTTTTTTTAAATTATGGTCTCTCAATCTCTATTGGAAAAGAAAATAACTCGGTTAAATTTTTAGATATTAACTTTAATTTTGTAACTGGTAAATATGAACCGTATCATGAGCCCAATACAAATCTAAGATATATTAATAATCTGAGTAATAATCTAAAATCAATGAAAAATGCATTAATTAAAAACATAGAAAAGAGACTTACTTATCTTTTATATAATGAAGAACTCTTCTACAAAAATGCTAACTTCTATAATGATGCACTTGAAAAAGCAGGATACAAACACAAAATAAAATATCATAAAGTCAGCAAATCCATGCTTAATGTAAACAGTGAAGACAAAATAACAGATAACCCAAATATAATACATAATGTAAAATCTAAAACCACAAATGATAATAAAATAAATGAAGCAAGTATAGTTAGGAAAATAAATCCCAAGATAAAAAGCCAAGGTTTTGAAAACAGGAAAAGTAATAACAAAAGCGTAAAAATAAATACTAAAACTGATTATAAACTCATGAAACCTGATACTAAATACAGTAATAAAGGCAAAAATAAAAAAATCCAGTAAAACATAAATTAACAGCATTCATAAGAATATACTTGAAAATTCTTATAACAATAGACATAATATAAATAATAAAAGAAGATATACTCCTTGCATAAATTCTGAAAAACATAATATGAATTATGATTGCCTAAATAGAACAAATACTTCGTACCTCATTATCCCCTTTGCAAGTTAAATTAAAAATAACATGGTCAAATCTATTTATCAATCAATACAGAAACATTTAAATAAGGACAATAAGTATAGTGAACTCATTAATTCTAAATCTGTAAAAGTTGGTCATACCCTATTAAAGAATCTTTTCGCAATTATATCCTCAATTAATTAATAGAAAATTGAATACTTTTTATAACAACCGTAATTTAAATAAAGATGACGTTTGGGTAAATTATAATAATAGAAGACATATAACCAATATTAACTCCCTTCCTAACCCTAATAACAGAAATAATAAGAATGAAAATAATTCTATTAATAATAATGTTAATATAAATTGTGATTGTAGAATTAAAGAAATTGTAAACAAGATAACTTGGTATATAGGTGTATAGTTAAATCTGAAGGAAAGGAATACCATTATATAGGTTCAACTGAAACTAGATTTAAAAGAAGAATCACAAACCATGAGTTGTTTTAGGAATAGACATGAATTTAACAATACTAGTCCCAGCAAATTTATATGAATGTTAATGGATAATGGAAAAGATTATATGATTAAATAGGAGGTTGTAAGCCATGCCATGGCTTATCATATTTCAGACAGGAAATGTCTATATACCAAAGAAATTTTTCAGATAATAAAAGCTAGAATATTTTAGCTTGTTGCTACTACTTGAAATATGTCTTTAGTAAATTAATAATGAATTAAACTGAAAATAATAACTGCAAATAGGATATAAAATAAGTATTAAATAAAGTATATAACATCTAAACACAAAAGAATTAACTTGGAGAGGGCGAACATTTTAATTTGTTGTGATTAATCTAAATGTAATTTTAGAAAATCAAATAAATTTATTCCATGAATAATGAATATAACCAAACATAAAAAGTATTTTAATTTGTTGTGATTAACCTAAATATAATCTAGAAAGTTAAATTTATTAAATAATTAATAAATTAAACCTAACATTAAAAATACAAACATAATATAATAACTACAACTTAATTTAAAAACCAAACAGAGTGAATTGATTAGAAATAACATATACCACATTATATTATATAATGCTTGAATTTCATTTTGATACTAATATCAAATACACACCTTTACAGTCAATCAGATAATATAACTACTTTTAATCTAGGTAGGAATATTAACCATGCATAGATAAAAGTATAAATATAAATAAAATATATACTATATTACATCATAAATAAAATATATACTATATTAAATATATGCTTAATAATATCAGGCTGAGTAAAAAATAAGCGATGTCTTGAAATATGAAATTCATCGCAATATATTCCAACAATGTAGAAATTTTATTCATCAAAGTAAGTACCATTAAATCAACACATTTTTGCCAACAAGTGACAAGTTTGTTTATTCTGGTAATACAAAAATCTAGAGTTCGGAGATGATGACCTCTTTGAATGCTCTTTCAGCATCTGTTCGATTTTTTAACTCTTCCTCTCGCAGGAAACCATCAAGGTACATGAAAAAGTGGTAGTAGGAGAAAGGTCTGGGGAATAAGCCAAGTGCCCTCAACTTCTGGAGCATCATTAGTGAAACGTGTGGTCGTGCATTGTCATGAAGAATGATTGGCCCTCTTCTGTTGACTAGTCTGGGATGGAGGAGTAACAGTTTTTCGTTCATTTTGACAATTTCATGGCAATATGTTTCTGCAGTGATGGTTTTTCTGGGTTTTAAGAAGAAATAGTGGATGAGTCCAGCAGCACAGCACCAAACAGTCACTATAACCTTCTTCTTGAAGAGTTTGGGTTTAGGGAAGGTTTTCAGTGCTTCATTTTGGTCCAACCACTGCAAAGAACGCTTTTTATTATTGTACAGAAGCCTCTTTTCATCACAAGTTACAATATGGTCAAGAAGTGGATCAGCTGGTTATGGAGAAGAAGCGATGAATAACTTTCATATCTGTGCATTTTCTGATTTTCATTCAAATCGTGTGGTACCCATTTGTCGAGCTTTTTTGATTTTCCGATTGCATGCAATGGTTGCAGGCAGTTTTCTGTCTAACTTGAAGTTCTTTTGCCAGTTCTTGAGTGGTTTTACGTTGATCTTTCTCAATGACGGTCTTTAACTGACTGTCATCGATGACAGACGGGCGTCCACTATACTCACCATCTTCAAGGCTCAGGTCTCCACTGCAAAATTCTTTAAACCATTTTTGAGCAGACCACTCACTGGTCATTTCCTCACCAAACGTTTCATTGATATCACAAGCAGTTTCAGCTGTTTTACATCCTTTTTTGAAGTGGAAAAGCAAAATTTCTTAAATATCGCACTCTGACAGTTCCATTTCAGATTAATTTAACAATGCAGAGATGAGGTCATTGCCACTCGTCTTGAGGTAGCCTGTAGAAAGGTATCATAAAAATGGTCCTTCTGATCGTTTGGTAGGCCTGCATGTGGGGCATAGGCAGAGATAATTGGAGCTATACTATTCTGCAGGACTAGCCTGAGCTTAAGCACTCTATCGCATACCCTGACTACCTCTATATCCTTATCCACCCATTTCTCCGCAAGGAGTGTGTCTACATCCCCTACTCCATCACTGTTACCTTCCAAGAAGATTTTATACCTATGTGCGTTGCCTGTGAGGACCCCTGGCTGAAGCTTCTCTCCATCTTACCTCTTGTATGCAGCATACATCAACAAGTCTCTGTTCAAGCATCTCTACACTCTCACTGGACCTACCTTTCATGTGCCTACATTGACAGTGCCAACTCTAAAAACTAGGAAAGGAATGTGGGAGGAAGCATGGGGAAGGGAGATGTTATTCTGTGCCTGAAAAGAAGGTTTCCGTATTTGTTTGATAGACAGACTACACCTTTTCTCACTTTCAACCTGTCATCATTCAAACATTCAAGAGTGTTAAGATTGTTGCCCCTCCCAGGGGTTAGCGGTGTTGTAAGTATAAGCATTATGACATCGTAAAATCATAAATTTAAGTATTATTGGTGTTGCAGCTATAAATAAATAAAGATAAAGGAGAATATGAATATCGATATGCCAATGTTAGATTAAGAAGGTGGGCAGCTAAACTAGTTGCATTTGTCCCGGGGGAGAAGGAGAGGAAATTTCAGGTATGATATAGGATACCATGAGCAAGGGAGGGGTTTTCCGGTGAGAGAAGAGAGGAACAAGCACACCCACACACACACATACAAGAACAAGCATGCATGCATACACACACACACACACACACACACACACAAACAAGAACAAGTATGTACACACAAAGGAACAAGCATGCATGTACAACCCATTAGCTTTCTCTTTCCACTTCAATATGTCCATGGAAATTACAGAGTAATTTGTTGACAAATTTCAAGTCAAAATGAAAAATAGCCAATTAAGTAGGTGGGCAGCTAAACTAGTTGCCTTTGTCCCAGGAGAGAGGGAGAGGAGGAGGAAATTGCAGGTATGAATAGAGGATACCACCACTGAGGGAGGGGGTTTCCAGTGAGAGAAGAGAGATATCCGGTAATGATGGGAGAAAAGAGATATCAGGTATTGGTGGTGGGGTAGGTACACTGCGAACAAGCAAGGGTTAATTTAGAGAGATGGTACAAAAAATATGTAGCCAATGTGAGAACATAGGAGAAAAGAAGAGAGATTAGGAAGTTATATATTTAAAAGTCAATTTAAATAATTAGCTTACAAAAGTATAATACATATTAAAGTATTGAAATTCCAACTTTGTCTGATTTTCACATTTTATTTACAATCTTATAATATAATATACTATTCTAGTTTGCATAAAACTTTAGCTATATTGGTACTTCTGGCTCTCATTTTTTAAATGTCAATATTTTAACAAAATGATGGTAACTTTTTTAATTATAAAGTTACTTTGTAAATTAAAATCAATTTCTAATATTCAAATTTTATCCTCAGCTGCAATATTTTAAGTAAAAACTTTCTTGTTCTGTACTTTACCAGATGTAATAAGTTGTCCTGAACTTTTCCAAGTGTAATATCTTTTCCTGTAATTTTCCAGGTTTATAATCTTAAGAATATTATTTCTCTTGCTCGCATTTTTCCATGTAATCCATGTATTTTCCAGGCTATGCTATTATGCTAATTAATAATGTGTCAGATGTGTCAATTGATAATTTTTTCCTTACCTCAATGATGCTGGTAACATATATTAAAAGTCCCCTTATAGAACTATATTATCACTCTCAAATTCGAGAAACAAACACTCATAACTTTTTTCTTTAAAAAATTCATTGCATGAGAGTGATTGCATGAAAAATTCATTGCATGAAATTTCTCGAATTGAGCTCAACCATTTAAGCTTAATTGAAATATAGTTTGTTTTTAAAATAAAAAAGCTAATTATACTTAATTCCAATTTTTTTTCATGATATTTTACCTCATAACTTTTTTGATGCATATTCTTGTTGCATGGGACCAAAACTATGAAATTCTTCATGCTTTCTTCTATCACTGAAGCTAAGATAAATATATTTTGCTTTTAAAATAAAAAAGTTATTTAGATCTAAACTTGATTGGTGGCGTTACTTACTCTCCTATAATGTTGCTACAAATTTTGATGTAAACTTTTTTCTACTGGATCAAATCTCAATTTTTTATGCCAAAATGTAGCTAGGGACCAGTTCTCTTCAAAATTGTTCACAGTTTTCAATTTAGTTAAGAACTGGATTAGTGACAAGCTCTGAAAGATGCTGCAAGTGAGTAAATTGCGGCCTTAAGAATATTATTCAACTACTACCATAGATGAATGATAAGATAATATAATGAAATGATGGAATGTTAAATATCCATTCTGATTGAACTAGTACTTTCATGCATTAAACTATGCAATCTTCAGGTTCATGTAGTAGTGGTGACAGTTATGTTTTACAATTTACAAGTACAGTGAGATGGCTAAGCTCTATGCCTTAAATAAATCTGTATAGGCTCCAGAATGTTAATTTTTGCAAACACACCAATCAGTGTGTGGTTTTACTAAATTACTTAAGCTGACTGGTGTTTGGTTTAGGCATTGTGGATTGTTGAACATGTCAAGAGACCTGTATTTTGACCCTGGCCAAAGCAGCAATTGTTTGGCTATTTTTAGAAATGTTTAAATCCCAGGGATTTTTAATTTTCAATTATCATCATCACCATTTTTATCTCCTTTATTATTCTTGTTGTCGTTGTTATTGGTGGTGGTAGGAGTAGCTGTGTTAATAGAACTTTAAACCCAAAAATAATATTTTTCTATACACAATCATACACACCCATGTGTGTGTGTGTGTATATATATATATATATATATATATATATATATATATATATATATATATATATATATATATATATATTAAGAATTTAAGGATTGGAGAAAACGCATGTTATAATTGCATACTTTATTCCTACATATGTTTCAAAGGATTACAACCTGTGTGATCCATAGGGATCTTTGATATTAAAATTGTAACCTTCTCATCAGGGAAAGCATGGGAATCATCTTAAACGTAAGACATTATGACCGATTATGAAAACAATAGATGGATAAGGTTATGACTTGGATAAGGTTATCCATGTGTATATACACACACACATATGTATATATATGTATATATATATATATATATATATATATATATATATTTATATATATATGTATATATGTGTGTGTCTGTGTATGTATCTGTATGTGTGTGTATGTGTATGTATATATGTATGTATGTGTATGGGTATGTGTGCATGTGTATATATGTGTGTGTATGTACATGTATTTGTGTGTATGTGTATGTGTATATGTATGGGAATATATATATATATATATGTATATATACGTATGTATATATATATATATATATATATATATATATATATATATATATATATATATATATATATATATGTATGCATGTCTATATGTATATGTATATATGTATGTATATGGGTATATAGGTGTGTGGATGAATGTATCTGTATGTATGTATGTATACATGTATACCTGTGTGGGGGGTGTATGTATGTATGCTTGTGAGTATATATATATATATATATTTATATGTATGTATATATATATATATATATATATATATATATATATATATACTGAACTACTTGGCAAAATTGTTAATTATTAATTCTATTATTAATTGACGATTCCCTGCCCTCATTTCTTGTATATTTTATATTTGATATCTCTAAGTTAGATGGTTAAACCGTAATCCCTCCACACGGGATTCTTTTCATACGGGACTATTTGTGACGCACATGGAATGGATTTCTTTGGGGTGGGATGCCTGAACTCACTAGCCGATGAATTCGTAAGTGCCTTTCTTATCGTTGATTTTTGGTGTCGCATGGCCAAGGATTACCGTGAATTTTTTTAGAGACACTTTCAAATTTATCAGAATATTTGGGCTGAAGATTGGAATAGTGAAATTTTCATTCACTTAACCATGAAACGATTCGTACCCAATTAACTAAAGGCTTGTTTTGTTTGTGCTTTTCCCTCCGGTTTTTTGTTCTATGTGTGCCATAAATATCGCCATCCGTTTTAGAGAAAAATTTGTAGTTTAGAATCAGTAGTTCTTTGACTGCTATTTCTAAATTTTCAGTATGTTGGAGAAGCAACTCAATTGCTAATCCCTTATATTTATGATGATAAAAGGTCTTACCGATAAAGGTTTTTTTTCATACTGAACTACTTGGCAAAATTGTTAATTATTAATTCTATTATTAATTGACGATTCCCTGCCCTCATTTCTTGTATATTTTATATATATATATATATATATATATATATATATATATATATATATATATATATATATATATATATATATAGATATATGTGTGTGTGTGTGTATATGTGTACAAATCTACGTATATGTAAGCATGTATAATTGTGTATGTATTTATATAAAACCATATATATATATATACGTTATTAAGTTCTGTATGTAAGTGCATATTTCTATATGTGTGTGTGTGTATGTATTTATGTATGTATACGTGTATGTGTGTTTATGTATGTATATGTATGTGCACATGTGTGTATGTGTGTATATATGTGTGTGTGTGTGTACAAAAAATATATATGTATGTATATGTATGTGTATGTATATGTATGTGGGGGTGTGTGTATATATGTGTATATATAAAACACTTGAGTTATTTTTCTTTTATATATACACATATAAATATGGGAGAATATACAAAAAATAACAACAGACGAGGACAGGTGGTGTAAATAACAAAAGTATATATTAGTATGACGCTCGGGAATACGGAAAGTCTTTGACGTTTCGAGCTACGCTCTTCAACAGAACGAATACGGAGACAAGGAGAAAAACACGGAGAAAAAAAATTGAATAGTGTTCAGTCAACGGTCAATCATAATAATGGCCGATCATAACAATGACTGACCGGAAGTTAGAAATTCTTATTTCAGGAGAGCTAAGAAAGGGGGAGATAACAAACGGTGATCGGGAACGAGGGGCTGTGTGTGGGAGGTAGACTGCTGGTGATCTTGACGTATGTAGTGTGAAAATGGGGGAAGGGAGAAAGGAAGAAAGTAGTTGGTCAGTTGTAGTGTGTGCGTGGTGTGATGCGAGGGTATTGGTGTGGTGTGCGTGGTGTGATGCAAGGGTATTGGTGTGGTGTGATGTGAGGGTGTTGGGAGGTGGGGAAGGCATGGGTGGAGTGTGGGGTAGAGGTAGGGGTATGTGGGTAGGGTGGGGTATGTGGGTAGGGGTGGGTGGTGGGTGTAAGGAATTGGATGGGGTGGAGTGGGAAGGTAGAGTAGGAGTGTGTTGGGGTGTGGTGGGATGAGCTTATGAGGGGGTGTTGACGAGGGAGAAGGGGAAGGTGGATGTAAGAGAGGGGGAAGATGGGTATGGGAGGGGAGAGGAAGAGAGGAGAGAGGGTGGGTATAAGAGAGGGAAGGGGGATTGAGAGAGGGGGAAGGTGGGTATGGGGGGAGAAAGAGGGGAAGGTGGGTATGGGGGGAGAAAGAGAGGAAGAGAAAGAGAGTGAGAGAGAGGGAAGAGGGGTATGGGGGGGAAGAAGAAAGGAAGAGAAAGAGAGTGAGAGAGAGGGGAAGAGAGTGAGAGAGTAAGGGTGAGAGAGTAAGAGAGTAAGAGTGTAGAGAGTAGGAGAGTAAGAGTGTAGAGAGTAAGAGTGAGAGAGGGGGGAGTACGGGAGAGGGGGGAGGGGGAGGGGGGAGTACGGGAGAGGGGGGAGGGGGAGGGGGAGTACGAGAGAAGAGAGTGAGAGAGAGTAAGAGAGAGGAGAGAAAGAGTAGGGGTGAAGAGAAGTGGGAGTGGAGAGAAGTATGAAGAGAGGTACAAAGAAGTAGGAGTCGGAGCAGGAGGTGGGGGAGGGGAGAGATGGGTGGTAGGAGGGAGGGTGGGGGAGAGAGACAGGAGGAGGGGGTTAGATGAAGAGTGGAGGGGAGTTGAGCCCATGTGGCGCAAAGGAGCGAAGATAGAAGATTAATCCCTGTTCACGGCGCAAACGGGAGTCCGGATGGCCCCTGTGCATGGACAATCCAAACACAGATAGGTGTTGCCGCAAGGAGTGGCCGGCAGAACGGAAGTGGCGTGACACCGGGGTGTCATTGCCGACGTTGATATCTCGGAGGTGTTCCGCGAATCGGTCGGCCAGGCGCCGCCCCGTTTGTCCGATGTACAGGGATTGGCAGAGAGAGCAGGAGAGGCAATATATGATGTTGGTAGACGTGCAGGTGAAGGAGTCGGTGATGCGATAGGGTCGGTGATGGGTGCTGGTGAGGAGGGTGGTGTTGGAGAGGTAAGGGCAAGTGCGGCAGCGTGGACGGGAGCAGGGGAAAGAGCCAGGTTGGGAGGTTGGGTTGGGGAAGAAGCTGTGGACCAAGAGGTCCCGTAGGTTGTGGGCTCGTTTGAAGGAGGGGAGGGGTCGATTAGGGAAGATGTGGGAGGTGGAGGGGTCGGACTGGAGGCGCCGAAAAGCTCGGAGAATGGAGCGTTGGAGGGGTAGGGTGGTGGGATGGTAGGTGAGGGGAAAAGGGAGGCGGGAAACGGCAGGGCGGGTTCGGGGGGAGAGAGCAGATGCACGGTCCACAGAACGTGCTCTGGCAAGGGCGGTGTGGATGGTGGTGGGTGGATATCCACGCAGGCTAAAGTGGTGAGCCATGAGTTGAGACTGAGTCTCAAAGTCATGGCTGTCGCTACAAAGTCTGCGTAGACGGAGGAATTGGGAATAGGGGATGGAAAGTTTTGTGTGTCTAGGGTGGGAGGAGGAGAAGTTGAGATAGGAGTGTGAGTCTGTGTGTTTGTAGTGGATGGAGGTGCTAAGGGCGGAGTGGAGGATGCTGACCGAAATGTCGAGAAAGGGGACAGAGGTGTCAGAGACAGTACAGGAGAAGTGGAGGGCAGGATGGAAAGATTGAACGAAAGAGAGGAACGAGTCAAGATGTTCGCGGGAGAGAGAGGTGGCACCGATACAGTCGTCGATATACCGACCGTATAGTTCGGGAGTGGGACCAGTGAAACTGGAGAATATTTGGGCCTCAACATAACCAACGAAGAGGTTCGCGTAGTTGGGGCCCATTCTCGTCCCCATGGCCACTCCCGAGACTTGCTGGTAGATATCTCCCGCGAACGAGAAGCAGTTGAGAGATAGGACAAGTTCGGCCAGACGAATGAGTGTGGAGGTGTCGGGTTGTGGGTTGGGGCGTTGGTCTAGAAAAAACTTCAGGGCACACAGCCCCTCGTCGTGGGGGATCACTGTATAGAGGCTCTGGATGTCTAGAGTGAAGAGAAGCTTAGAAGGGCCGGGGTATATATATGTATATATGTATGTATGTATATGTATATGTATTTGTATGTATGTATGTATGTGCATGTGTGTGTTTGCGTATGTATTCATGTATGTATATGTATATGCGAATCTGTTTATTTGATTAGGTAATAGGCGTAGATATATAGCTATGTGTATGTGCATGAATATATTTCTATTTATACATGTGTGTATATGTAGATGGATACATATGTGTATATGGGGACACGCACACATGTGTATATTTGTATATGCGTGGGTACGTATGTGCATATGTATAAATGTGGACGTATGAGTGTGTGTATATATATGGGTGTGTATGTATATGTATATATGTGTGTGTGTGTGTATATATGTATATATATGTATACATATGTATATACGGGTGCACATGTGTATGTATGTGTATTTGCGCATATATATATATGTATGTGTGTGTGTGTGTGTGTGTATCAGTATGCATGTTTATGCGTGTGTTTGTGTATGTGTATTTATGTATGCATGTACGCTCTTAAACATTGATTGGTATGTGTTGTCCAACCCACTATCCGGCAGCGTCCAATTCTCTAACGGTTTTTTTCAAATGAATCAAGTCATAATCTTATCCATCTATTGTTTTCATAATCGGTCATAATGTCTTACGTTTAAGATGATTCCCATGCTTTCCCTGATGAGAAGGTTACAATTTTAATATCAAAGATCCCTATGGATCACACAGGTTGTAATCCTTTGAAACATATGTAGGAATAAAGTATGCAATTATAACATGCGTTTTCTCCAATCCTTAAATTCTTAAATATACTCAAATACCCAAAATTTCAAGGAGTTCCTGCCTTAAAAACAGGAGCTAACCACAGTTATTTTGTGTTCTTTGCTACATTGGTTTCTATTAACCCATTTATTCTATCAGAAGAATTTTTATTCATTAAGATAGAAGAAATACACATAATTATATATTTTGAACAGGTCCATAATTAAACCTGCTACCTTAATAGATCCCAAATATGGAGTTATTCAACATCAACGCATCACTTAAGGACATACCCATTCCACCAAAAAATACATTCCTTAAGCGGCTTATCAGTAAGACAAACTCTTTTATAAACCGAGTGAGATGGATAACATACTTCTTCGATAACAAGAATGACCTACAAAAAAACAAGGACCAATATTCGGATTTTAAAAAACTTTTCAAATCTAAGAACTACCCACCAATTAACCCAAAACTTAAGCAATTCGAAGAAGAACTGTGGTCAATAGTGAAAAATGTGAAGTTTCAGAAATCACCATTAAGAAATAACCACCTCAGATACCTAAACAACTTAACGAAGGAAATAAATAACATTAACGGATTACTAGTCAAGTCTGACAAAACAGGAAATATGTATAGATTACCTAAGGAACATTACAATGATCTCCTAAAAAGAGAAATAGAAAAAAACTACCGAATCACAAGTAAAACAACACTTAGGAATGCTAACCTTGAAGTGAAAAAAATTATGGAGGAATATGATTTACAAAAAAGAACTGAGCCCTTAAACCCAAAACAACCTTATTTCGTTTTAAAAGACCATAAGACAAACTTTTGGAATAGCCCTAAATTACGCCTAATTTGTCCATCCAAATCAGATATTGGTATCCTTAGTAAAAATATACTTGATAAATACATTCCCACTTTAGTTAACAAATTAAAACTTAGTTTATGGTCTAACTCTTTGCAGGTAGTTGACTGGTTTCGCAATATTAACAACAAAAACAATGCCAAATTTATCCAATTTGACATTTCTAATTTCTATCCCTCAATTAACCCCATTATTTTAAATAAAGCACTTTGGTTTGCTCACAAGAAGGCGGGTATGCCTAGAGACGAGTTTAAAGTCATTAAAGCAGCTAGAAATTCCATAATTAAGTTTAATAAAAAACTATGGATACGCAAGGACACACCAGAAGGATTCGACGTTCCGATGGGAAGTTCCGATTCAGCTCAAATTGCTGACTTAATATGCACATTCATTCTATACGAATTAGAAGACCAATTCCCAAATGTTAAGGGTGGTCTATACAGAGACGACTGTCTATTATACTTAGAGAACACCACAAATCAAAAAATACAAAAAGTTAAAAATAAATTAGCTAGGTTTTTTAGCAGAATGGGCTTTAGTATAGTATTTGAAGATGAAACATCTATAGCTAACTTCTTGGACGTCACTTGAGATCTACACACTAAAACATTTTTCCTGTATCATAAACCATCCACTTACCTAAAATATATTGGTAAATCCAGCAATCATCCAAAATCAGTAACGAGAAATTTGGTCAAAAATATTTCTCTTAGACTATCCAATCTTTCTACGAATGAATGCATTTTCAATAAGGAGGCTGAATTTTACAACTTAGCTTTATCAAAAGCAGGTTACAGAGAAAAGGTTAATTATATAGATTCTAATTATGAAACCGATATGAATAATAACAATATTAATAATAATATTCTTAATAGCAATAATTATAATGATAAAGCTTTTAATTTAAATAATAACAATAAATACGAAGATAACCACAACCATAAATCACCTAACGATAGCAACAAGATTAACATCCTTCCACGAAATAAGGGAAATAAAAGTCAAATAAAACCTTGTCCCAATGATAACAATAAACGAAGACTATTTATAAACAATACCGGAAAACATTCTAAACCAGAACCTAATAAATATGTCTGGGTAGTTCTTCCTTACAGTAAAAATGTAAAAACAAACTTGGTATCCCAGTTCCAAAACGCTATAAATAAGAACTTTCCTAAACACTCTCATTACTCCCAAGTCATAAATACACACAAGGTTAGATTCGGTTTCTCTAACATGAAGAACATTTCCCAGATAATATCTGCACACAATATGAGGCTTTTGCATCCACTAGAGAGTTCAAACAGTAATATCATTGAACCAAACGTTATTAACCCTTACCAAAATAACAATAATAACAATAATAATAAGAATATAGGGAACAATATTAATAACACGACACATAATAGTAATAGTCATAACAACAAAATCATTATTTCAGAAGTCAATTCCAAAAGAATTAGTTTTTTAAGTGAAAATGTGAGACTCAAAAACACTATCTACCAATGTCAAGTTAGTACTCCCAAAAATAATTACTTTTACGTAGGTTCTTCCTCTATACCTTTATCCACTAGAATTTCTAACCATTTTTCATCCTTTAGAGATAGAAGCAAACGTAATACCACGAGCCTTAGCAAACTAATTTGGGATCTTAAAGATAATAACATTAAATTTAAACTAGACTGGCTTATTCTTTCTATTTTTAGGCCATATGAAAAGGGTGGAAAATTCTGTGATTTATGTGTAACAGAATTTCTTTTTATTTTATTTCAAGGAATTGTCTAGTTAATAATTCCATTGAGCATTCTTACAAATGCAAACATTGGCAAAAACATACATATTCTACATTCAAATAAAAATAAAAATAAAGGTTTTTATAAAACGCTATCATATGTACCCGTAATAAGTAAATACAAAACACATTAATTTTTCCCTCAAAGGTTAGAAGATTAAAATTAATTACGATTCTAATTATTTATCTATACTTTCGCAATTTATTAAACTTAATTAGAGTATATTTTAAATCTTGATAAACCATTGTAATAACCATAACACACTAAATTTATGTATGTATGAACATACCAGTATGGGTGTTTTTTTATATATACGCGTTTATCTGTGAGAGATAATGTGTATATGTATATGTGTATGTGTATGTGTATCATCATCGTTTAACGTCCGCTTTCCATGCTAGCATGGGTTGGACGACTTGACTGAGGACTGGTGAAACCGGATGGCAACACCAGGCTCCAATCTAAATTTGGCAGAGTTTCTACAGCTGGATGCCCTTCCTAACGCCAACCACTCAGAGAGTGTAGTAGGTGCTTTTACGTGTCACCTGCACGAAGGCCAGTCAGGCGATACTGGCAACGGCCATGCTCGAAATGGTGTCTTTTATGTGCCACCCGCACAAGCCAGTCCAGGGGCACTGGCAACAGTCTCGCTCGAAAATCCTACGGAGGCCAGTCAGGCGGTACTGGCAACGGCCACGCTCAAAATGGTGCATCTTATGTGCCACCCGCACAAGAGCCAGTCCAGGGGCACTGGCAACGATCTTACTTGGCTTGCCGGGTCTTCTCACGCACAGCACATTTCCAAAGGTCTCGGTCATGTATGTATGTGTGTATATGTGTATATATGTATATGTGTGTGTGTGTGTGTGTGTGTGTGTGTGTGTGTGTGTGTGTGTACATATTTAGGGCTTTGCATAAAATAGAAGTGTTTTAACTGATTTTTCTGTGTACATATACGCATTATCATTTATAATTTCACTCTTACCCTTGTTCTGACTCTTATCAATATTATTTTTTTTAAATATATAAATATGCATTTACGTATGATTTTTTGGATGTATGGATATTTTTGTGTAAAAATGTATTTATTAAAATATAGGTTTGTTTATATGTTCAAATATGAATGTACTTGTGAATAAGTATGGGAGCATATTTGTGTAGATGTATTTTTTATTTTTATTTTTATTTTAAAAAAAATATAAGTAAACATTTAGATGTTTATGTATGTGTAAATATAAATGTGTGTATATGATTGCGTATACAAGTTTATGTGAATGTGCGTGTCCACATGTGTATCCATGTGTATATACACACACACATATGTATATATATATATATATATATATATATATATATATATATATATGTATATATGTGTGTGTGTATATATATATGTGTGTCTGTGTATGTATCTGTATGTGTATGTATATATGTATGGGAATATATATATATATATATATATATGTATATATATATATATGTATATATATGTATGTATATATATATATATATATATATATATATATATATATATATATATATATATGTATATATATATATATATATATATATATATATATATATATATATATGTGTGTGTGTGTGTGTGTGCGTGTATATGTGTACAAATCTACGTATATGTAAGCATGTATAATTGTGTATGTATTTATATAAAACCATATATATATATATATATATATATATATATATATATATATATACGTCATTAAGTTCTGTATGTAAGTGCATATTTCTATATGTGTGGGTGTGTATGTATTTATGTATGTATACGTGTATGTGTGTTTATGTATGTATATGTATGTGTGTATGTGTGTATATATGTGTATGTGTGTGTGTGTGTGTACAAAAAAATATATATGTATGTATATGTATGTGTATGCATGCACACACACGCATATATGGATATGTGCATGTAGGTATGTGGGAGTGTGTGTATATATGTGTATATATAAAACACTTGAGTTATTTTTCTTTTATATATACACATATATATATGTATATATATGTATATATGTATGTATGTATATGTATATGTATTTGTATGTATGTATGTATGTGCATGCGTGTGTTTGCGTATGTATTCATGTATGTATATGTATATGCGAATCTGTTTATTTGATTAGGTAATAGGCGTAGATGTATAGCTATGTGTATGTGCATGAATATATTTCTATTTATACATGTGTGTATATGTAGATGGATACATATGTGTATATGGGGACACGCACACATGTGTATATTTGTATATGCGTGGGTACGTATGTGCATATGTATAAATGTGGACGTATGAGTGTGTGTATATATATGGGTGTGTATGTATATGTATATATGTGTGTGTGTGTGTATATATATGTATATATATGTATACATATGTATATACGGGTGCACATGTGTATGTATGTGTATATGCAAATATATATATATATGTATATGTGTGTGTGTGTGTGTGTGTGTATCAGTATGCATGTATATGCGTGTGTTTGTGTATGTGTATTTATGTATGCATGTACGCTCTTACACATTGATTGGTATGTGTTGTCCAACCCACTATCCGGCAGCGTCCAATTCTCTAACGGTTTTTTTTCAAATGAATCAAGTCATAACCTTATCCATCTATTGTTTTCATAATCGGTCATAATGTCTTACGTTTAAGATGATTCCCATGCTTTCCCTGATGAGAAGGTTACAATTTTAATATCAAAGATCCCTATGGATCACACAGGTTGTAATCCTTTGAAACATATGTAGGAATAAAGTATGCAATTATAACATGCGTTTTCTCCAATCCTTAAATTCTTAAATATACTCAAATACCTAAAATTTCAAGGAGTTCCTGCCTTAAAAACAGGAGCTAACCACAGTTATTTTGTGTTCTTTGCTACATTGGTTTCTATTAACCCATTTATTCTATCAGAAGAATTTTTATTCATTAAGATAGAAGAAATACACATAATTATATATATATATATATATATATATATATATATATATATATATATATATATATATATATATAAATCAAACAATGGAAAAAAACAATTCCTTCAAAGGGATGTAAAACATCCAATTCTCACTGGTACAACAGTTGAATATCAGATAAACAGGTACAATTACAATATACAAATATTTAATGAAATAGAGAAATACAATTAACAAAAAAACTTATTTACATTATAATATACTATAAAAAGATATAATATAACATAACATAACAAATTTTAAAAAGTAAATATGAAGCAAATTTTTTTTTACTCATATAAACTAGTGAATTTATTTAAAAAATTCACATTAATGTATACAAGTTTCCTGTGCATGCAAGAAACATTTTGCACCAGTAGTCCATGTTAGTTCCTGGCAATAATACCTGCAGTGCATGCTCACTGGATTTTTGTTTTCCCTGAACACACCAACCAGAGATATTGCATCAAGTTTTGCAAAAAGTTTGGTGACACTCAAGCTCAAACCATCCAGAAGAATCAGCAGGCCTTTGGCAATGATGCCATGAGCAAAACTCAGATCAAGGAGTGGTACAACTGCTTTAAACAAAGCTGTTCCTCAGTGGAGTGCAAGGCATACTCAGGCAGGCCGTCCACAAGCTGAAACAAAGCCGATTGAAAAGGTTAGACAAACACTCATGGAATACTGTTTTAAACCAAACCAGGAAATTGCTCATGAAATAGAAATAAGCACAGGATCAGTGCATTCCATGCATTCCATTTTAGCAGAGGATTTAAGCAAGTGGAGAGTGTTGACAAAATTCATCTCCAAGGTGCTAGTGAAGTAGCAAAAGCAACTCTACATAGGAATCATATATGCTGGACTGTGCCAGTGGTGATGAGACATTGGTTTATGGCCTCTGCTAAATGCATCTGGTCATTTTGTGTGTAAATGAAATCTGATGAGTGTGTGTGTGTGCGTGCGCTGTGTGTGTGTGTTTGTGTGCGTGCATGCGCAAAGTTGAACCTTATGTAATTGGAGAAAAAAGATGCAACTTGTGCATAGAGGAAATATATCAGTTTCACAGTTAAACATCAGTTGTTTAACAGTAGGCAAGAATATGCCCTAAGACGTTCGCACCTACATAGGACTTTTAAATACTTCCATGGAGGCAAAATATATAGTTTAGTAACTACTGCATAAATAGGTGCCCGAGTTTACATGTAAATATCAAGGTAATAACTGGTTTGACAATCAAGTAGCAATTGATATTCCCCTTAAATAAAACTATTTTTAAAAATTCTAGATACACATATAAGATTACATATAATCTGAAGCTTAATTTATACAGAGAAAATTTCAAATTGGCCTCATAGTAAATCCCACACCTCATATATTTGATTTAATCTGATTTAATTGCCAGCAGTTGTATACAATATCAGAAGATCACCAACTCATAGTCCACCTAAAACTAGGGTTGAAAAAGTACACTTTTTCCCAATTAAAGGTCTATGACTCCTTTTCAACTAAAACCCTAAGGTCAGTAATTTTTGAAGCCATATCAAGTTTCCAAATCTTCCCCATCACATTCTTTTCTCTCAAAAACTACAGTAGCCTAGCAAAATAACATTAGTCATGTGTACATACACTCAGTTCACTTCGTACGACATCTGTGGACAGACCTTAAATAAAGTGCAAAGACTGTTAACCAGTTGAAAATAGATGGTTGCAGTTAGCCTGAACATCATCATCATCATTGTTTAACGTCCGCTTTCCATGCTAGTATGGGTTGGACGATTTGACTGAGGACTAGTGAACCAGATGGCTACATTAGGCTCCAATGTGATTTGGCAGAGTTTCTACAGTTGGATGCCCTTCCTAACGCCAACCATTCCGAGAGTGTAGTGGGTGCTTTTATGTGCCACCGGCACAAAGGCCAGTCAGGCGGTACTGGCAACGGCCACGCTCAAAATAGTGTATTTTACATGCCACTTACTCAGTCCAGCGGCACTGGCAACAATCTCGCTCGAATGACTTTTCACATGCCACCGGCACAGGTGCCAGGAAGGCGACGCTGGTAACGATCACGCTCAAACGGTGCTCTTAGCGCTCCACTGGTACAGGTGCCATCACGATTTCGCATTCGCTTGCCCCAACAGGTCTTCGCAAGCCGAGTTTAGTGTCCAATGAAGGAGATGTTGGCATGGGGGCCAGTCGTTGAATTTAGTTTGATTTCGATTTTGATTTCACTTGCCTCAACAGGTCTTCGCAAGCGGAGCTTAGTGTCCAATGAAGGAAAGGTACACATATGTGGGTTGGCTACATCCCTGGCAGAGGCTTTGGATTTTAGTCTCACTTTGCTTGCCGGGTCCTCACACGCACAGCATATTTCCAAAGGTCTCGGTCAGAAGTCATTGCCTCGGTGAGGCCCAATGTTCGGAGGTCGCGCTTCACCACCTCATCCCAGGTCTTCCTGGGCCTGCCTCTTCTACAGGTTCCCTCAACCACTAGGGTGTGGCACTTTTTCACACAGCTATCTTCATCCATTCTCGCCACGTGACCATACCAGCGCAATCGTCTCTCTTGCACACCACAACTGATGCTTCTTAGGTTCACCTTTTCTCTCAAGGTACTTACACTCTGTCAAGTATGCGCACTGACATTACACATCCATCGGAGCATACTGGCTTCATTCCTTTCGAGCTTACGGATGTCCTCAGCAGTCACGGCCCATGTTTCACTGCCATGTAGCATGGCTGTTCGTACACATGCGTCATACAGTCTGCCTTTTACTCTAAGTAAGAGGCCCTTTGTCACCAGCAGAGGTAAGAGCTCTCTGAACTTTTCCCAGGTTATTCTTATTCTAGCAGCTACACTTTCAGCGCACCCTCTTCCATTACTAACTTGGTCACCCAGATAGTGGAAGCTATCAACTACGTCTAGTTTTTCTCCCTGGAATGTGGCAGAAGTTGTTTTCTGCACATTATCAGTGTTTACTGCTCCTGAACATCTGCCACATACAAAAACTAACATCCTAGTTAACCTTCCTTTGATATTGCTGCACCTCGTATGTGTCCATAGCTTGCACTGGGTACATCTTATAGAGTTTCTACCTACGCCTTTTCTACAGATCGAGCAGGGCCATCTACCTGAAGGGGTTTGTGATTTTTTTACCTTCCGACTTAGGACTTTGGTTTTAGTTAGGTTGATTCTAAGTCACTTCGATTCTAGTTCTTGCTTCCACACGTGAAACTTCTCCTCTAGTTGTGATAGTGACTCAGCAATTAGTGCAAGGTCATCAGCATAGAGGAGCTCCCAGGGACATCCTGTCTTGAATTCCTCGGATTATAACAGAGTGCTCATACAATTTATCCCCATATATGAGGAGGTATCCAACGGTTCCAAGAATATCTATGTTTAATAAAAGAAACAACTTATTTACCTAAGTTTTAACATCATCTCCTTTGAAATAGTCACCTTGCAGCAATACACCAGTCCCTGCATTCCTGCCACTTTTGAAATCCAGCTTCCAAATAATTTTCCATAAGCAAGTCAAGGACCTTCTGCGATTCATTTTGGATCTCAACAATAGTGTTAAAACAGCAACCTTAGAGCTGCATTTTCATCTTGGGGAAGAGATGGAAATCCATAGGTGCTAAATCTGGTGAATAGAGCAGGTGCGGAAACTCATGAGTGAGACAAGCCCAGTGAAGAATCCAATTCTTCAGGCTCCACAGATGCTTCAAACACTTCAAAATATCACAGTAGAACTCTTGATTGATGGTCTGGCCCTGGGGGATGACTTCTTGATGCACAATAACACATTTCCGGGGATGGTGATACTCGTGGCAGGTCTTCCAGGTTGCTCATTGTCTTCCAATTTCGAAGCACCTGTGCCACTCAAAACATTGTGTATGATCCATTGCCTCATCGCTGTAAGCTTGCCAATGCATGCTCAATGTCTCCGTAGCAGACTTCCCAAGTTTAATGCAAAATTTCATGTCGGCTCTTTGTTCCTGTTCATAAGAAAATCACAGACTACAACATACATGTGATCATAAAAACTCAAATTTCATAACTTGCCAAAAAAAACGATGCCACATCATACTCAAGTGTATGTGTGTGTGTGTGTATATATATATATATATATATCGGTTAGAGTAGTGAGGACAGGCAAACAATATTTTCCTTTGTCTGTCAGTTTTTTTCCATTATCTTTCAGTTCTTACATTTACCACCTAACTTCTTTGGATGAGAATGCTAATTTACTAGCCCTTTGCATTCACTTCCTCTAATTTCCCTAGACTAAAATATTCCTCATTATACTGCTTAGTATATATCTACTACAATGTTCTTATCTATCTATCTAACTATCTTTCTCATACCAGAAAGTATTGTTTATTCCTCCCCCTTCTCTCTGACCTGAATAACTTCAATGTACGAACAGTATATAATGTTGGAACCACTGGACCGAATACCCCTCAATGTACTGAACAATATGTATCTTACCTATCTATCTTTTCTCTTACCAGAATATTTTTATTCTTCCTCTCAATATTTGCACAACTTTGGATCTGCTAGCATTCATTTTCCCTTAATATGGAGTACTGCATAACAATTCTTTTCCCCCTCTCACCATGCTGTGCTACCTAACTATCCTTTCTGATCATGGATCTACCTAAAGAAGACCTGATCTAACTGTGTTTAACTGAACCCTCCCACCCTCCCAGACATAATGAACCACAACAAATATCTAACCTATATCTCTCTGATGACAAGAGTACCCAATTTAGTGTCTTCACTTGATACAATGCACCAATAGCTGGGATATTCCAGAAACAACTGTATAAGACTATGTTTTACTATTATTACCATTCAATAGGTAGCTAAATTTAGATAGAACTAAATGAAATTAAATGTCCTTGTCCTGCCTTGCATAATTGTTTGCCTTCCTCACTACTTTTTAACTTATACCTACTGACTCCAAGGGAAGCCACCTTTAGCCATTTTTGATCAAACTGCAATTTTATTGACACAACTATCTGAGCACTCAGAATGCATACTTGGTTTGAGTCATCCTGGCAAAAACTCCTCATATCCTCTATCTATCAATCGATATATATATATATATATATATATATATATATATATGTATGTATATAGGGTGTGGTGAATAAGCTGGCATCTAAATTATGCAAAAATGAAAATAACACTGACATCTCATTTTAATAAATCATCATCATCGTTTAACATCCACTTTCCATGCTGGCATGGGTTGGACAGTTTGACTGAGGACTGGCAAGCCAGATGGCTGCACCAGGCTCCAATCTGATCTGCTAGAGTTTCTACAGCTGGATGCCGTTCCTAATGCCAACCACTGTGAGAGTGTAGTGGGTGCTCTTTTTGTGCCACCAGCACGAGGGCCAGTCAGGCAGTACTCACGATGGCCACGCTCATATGGTGTTTTTAATGTACCACCTGCACAGAATCCAGTCCAGTGGCACTGGCAACGACCTCGCACGAATGTTGTTTTTCACGTGCAACTAGCACAAGTGCCAGTAAGGCAACACTGGTAACGATCACGCTCGAATGGTGCTTTAACGTTCCACTGGTGGTGCTGTCATTAGCCACATCAGGGAATTTGATTTTTGATTGTGATTTCACTTGCCTCAACAGGTCTTTGCAAGCAAAGTTTAGTGTCCAATCAAAGACGGGTACGCATAAGTAGGCAGGTTACACCGCTGGCATAGGCCACAGGTTATGGTCTCACTTGGCTTGTCGGGTCTTCTTAACAGCATATTTCCAAAAGTCTCGGTCACAAGTCATTGCCTTGGTGAGGCCCAATGTTCGAAGGTCGTGCTTCACCACCTCATCCCAGGTCTTCTCAGGTCTAACTCTTTCACAGATTCCCTCAACTGCTAGCGTGTGACACTTTTCCACACAGCTGTCCTCATCCATTCGCACCACATGACCATACCAGCGCAGTCGTTTCTCTTGCACACCACATCTGATGCTTCTTAAGTCCAACTTTTCTTTGAAGGCGCTTACACTCTCTCATGTATGCACATTGACATTACACATCCAGTGGAGCATACTGGCTTCATTCCTTGCAAGTTAACGCATGTCCTCAGCAGTCACGGCCCATGTTTCACTGCCATGTAGCATGGCTGTTCGTACACATGCGTCTTACCAAAATTACATAAAAATATCTTGAAATACTAAAGAGTAAATTTATTCAATAAAATCACCATTGACTTCAACCATGGCCTCCAGACAACTTCAGAATCCCCTGCAAATCTTCGAGACATTCTCCTTGTTTAAGTTGGTGAATGCTGCCATAATCCTTGCCTCCAGTTCATCTTTGGCATTACAAGGAGTTTTGTTGGTCTCTCGCTCAACTGCATAGCCTCACCATCACTAGTGATCACACCAAACACCATGATGTTGACTGGATGTTTGATTTTTATCAGTCTCGATACATATTATGGCGACATGGCAAGCCAAAGTTTGTTCTGTGAGTTCACCATCTGATCTTGCCAGAAATTTTTCTCATTTGAGAAAAATCAAAGCATGTTCGGCTGGAGAGAATGTTTGAGTTTGTTCAAAAGTTTTGTAGTGCGGTCTTCTTGTCCTTGAAGGCTTGAGATAAAAAATTGGCCCTTTTTCATCTTGTATGAGGAATACTGATTGTCTTCATGCACTACCTGCCTGATAAGAAACTCATCAAAATTACCATCAAGACACACAACTTTTTGAAACCCTGAGGGCTGCATCTGGGAAAACAGTTATT
This sequence comes from Octopus bimaculoides, assembly GCF_046866305.1. NCBI lineage: Eukaryota > Metazoa > Mollusca > Cephalopoda > Octopoda > Octopodidae > Octopus > Octopus bimaculoides. The sequence continues at coordinate 112,492,684 of NC_142928.1, read as the reverse complement.
TTGACATTGCTGATGACTTCAACTACCCTGAAACTGATTGGGAAACTTTCGATGGCTGGAAAGTACAGACGATTTCCTTGATGTAGTGCTGGATTCAAACTAGTCTCAAGTGATCACTTCTCCCACAAGAAATAACAACACTTTGGACCTATTCTTTACCGCCACTCCTGAAACTGTTATCTAGGCTATTCCGATCATGCTATGATCATTGCCAATCTATCTCTTATAGACAAACAAGAAGCACCACCACCTCCGAACCACTCGCTTTGATTGGAACAAAGCAGACTGAAACTGTTGCCTTGATGAGTTACAAGGCCCAAATTGGTTTGAATTTTACAATTCCAGGGACGTCAATACTGTATTTCTAAATATCTTCAGTGCAATTTGGGCTGTATGTGAAGCATCAGTACCACACAAATGCTCTAAAAATAAAAAAAAATGTGCAATTTGAAAGACTGCAGCAGTTCGGCTTGCCAAGAAAGATCATTGTGATGCTGAACAGAAATATAGACAGCATAGAACAGATGAGAATAGAAGATGCATTTCATATGTCAAACACTCATGGACATGCTCACAAAATCAAGAAACAACATAGCACCCATAACTTTTGAAAACATTTTTTCATGTTCAGAATTGTTGAAGCATCAGTCATTAGCTGTGGAAACACTACATCCTTCAAAACTTCCATGCTTCCTAAAATCTGCCAACAATACATCTGATGCCTTTTTTTCTTTTTTCATTTCTTAGTTGTAGTGCACATGAGCACTGTATCCAACAATTTCTTTCATATGTTTCATTAGGAGATTTTGTTATGACATAACATCATGCATTCAGTTACGAAAGACATGCAACATCCATAAGATTATGCAATGCATCGTTTTATAATAAATCCTAAATCATGAGGCAACCACATACAGACCAATATTTGATGTGTTGTTAGACTGGCTAGTTCAACAACATACAAACACTCATTGAAAGAGTATCAATAGTTGAGGATGGAAGTGGGTGGGGATATAATCACCCAATCTGAAATAGTAGGTACCGCAACTAGGCTGTCAGAGAAGGATTGATAGTCAAAGAGGAATTTTCAAGTGAGAAGATTGTGGAGATAGATATTAATTGAACAGAAAAATAAACAAAATAGAAAAGTTGAATGACATATTTTATCTTTGAATGCCCTTAAATCCACTGATTGCACAGAATCAGAGTGATGTACTTTACTTTGTAGTTCCACAGTCGGGGAACCTGTTTAACACCAAATATAATATTAATTGTGAAAAACGCTCTCATTTCCGCAGTATAATTTGGCTGCCATAGTGGATTGTCTCTTCCACGAATAAAAATTAAATGTTGCGCATATTTGTTTGCTTCCTTTGCAACATTTTCAAAAAAACTTTCTAGTAAAAATAAAAATAGATAGTCCAATGCTTGAGCATCAGGAGGTAAATTGTGTTGTGGACCAGTATTTTCTGTGAAATCAAGAATGTTTACGATATCATTTTCATCAGTTTCGTTCTCAAAATCTTCCTTGTCCGACGAATAATCACTGATATTGATATCAAATTCATCCAAAGACAAAATACTCTTGTTTGCATTTATATTTTCTATATCGTCAAGAGTAAAAACTTCAAAGTCGGAATCGCTACTTGCTAACACCATTTCTTTAACAACTAAGGTACACACTTCAAACATTAAAA
>NC_142928.1:112440987-112483487 GCF_046866305.1 Octopus bimaculoides | reverse complement strand
GTTTCCATAAATTCATTGTGGCATGTCATGCTTTGAGAAGACTGCATGACACCCACTCTCTGTCTCTTTGTTAGTGTAGAATTGTTGCTAACCTGGTTCCACTTTTTGACCCGTAAAATTTTTGACTGGAACAAAAGCAGTTCTAAAATTTTTGACCGGAACAAGAGCAGTTCGTGAGTTAGCCATAATTCTTGGAATAGCCTGGTGGTAAGTTTGAATTTTTCTATCCAAAACATCTGTTTGCACTATTATATTTTTGGAGTGTTCTGAAAACAAAAATATTATCTATATTATATTTCTTATTTGAGAAGCTAATTAATCTTAAATTAATTTAACTAACATTATTTTTCCATTTTGTTCAAATTCACTTACAATTTACGCAGATGCTTATATGTGTGTTCTTATATAAGAGTAACCTTTTGCGAAATGAGTGAAATGTGTGTTATAAACGAGATTTTGAGAAATAGTTTTTCGAAAAGAGACTTCGATGGAAAACAATTAATTATAAACAGTGGGACACCAACACCGAATCTACCTAATTTGCGAAGCTACAACAAGAAATTCATGAGACAATTTCAGGTTAATTTGTATGAAAAGAAAAAATGGTTAACTAGAAGTGCTACACTTAATAAATTATTGTTGGCCTTGTTTACTTTTTTGCTTAGAAAAGAATGTTTGGAATGGTAAAGGCTATGATGATTTAAATAATTTACATATGGCTATGCTAAAGCACGAGCGTTCTCAAAGGCATATAAAATCTTTGATAGATCTTAATATATTCAGGAATGTTCGATAAACTTACAATTAGATGCATGTAAAAATCAAAGCATTGAGAAAGTTAGATGAAACAGATCCATTCTGCAACGATTGATCGATGTTGTTATTTTTTTAGGCCTCCAGGAATTATCATTTCGGGGTCATTTTGAATCTGAAGACTCTGATAATCGTGGAAATTATAAAGAACTCGTATATTTAATCAGTAAATATGACAAAAAAATGGAAAGTCATCTAGATACAGCTTCTATCTTCACCAGTCTGTCAAACAGAATATAAAATGACTTGATTGATGAGACATCTGATGTCTCAGCATATTCACAGCTGTCAACAGTTTTACATTATGTTACAGAAGACTGTGTGACGAAAGAACGATTTATCGGTTTTAGTGATGTTAGTGCAGATCGATCTACAAATGCTTTATCTAAACATGTTTTTAAATGCATTGAGACGTGGGAATGTGGAAATAAATTGATTGCACAGACATATGATGGTGCCACTACAATGGCAGGACAATTAAATGGGTTACAGGCAAAAGTAAGAAAGAAATATGAATATGCGATGTTTATTCATTGTTGTGACCATGTTCTAAATTTAGTTCTTTCACAATCATGCTCTGCTATGAAAGAATGGAAGATATTTTTTTCGACAATAAACGGACTGGGTACATTTTTTACGAAATCACCAAAAAGGGCTAATGCATTAGATAACATTGTTAAAAAAAGATTTCCGAAAGCAACAGCAACTAGATGGAATTACTCCTCACGTCTTATTATTACCACAAAGGAAAATTATAATTTTATAATCAGCTTTTTTGAACACATCATTGAAAATCCTGAAGCATGGGATGATACCACCATAAATTCAGCAATTGGATTCTTACACACTTTAAAAGCTCCTGATTTCTTATTTTTGCTAAAAGTATTCAGTGACATCATTTCTTTTACTGACGTCTTATTTAACATCCTCCAGAGTAAAAGTCATGAGGTAGTGTATTGTAAAGAACAAATAGATAAAACTAGAACTGTACTTGAAAACAAACTTCATAATCTTTCAATCTTTTATATGTTAGGGGAAAAATATGGAGTCGATGCAGGAATCGGAATTCAGAGATCCAAAAATATATCTACTGAGCCCCAATGACATTATAGAATGCTTTATAACAAAATTATCAGTACAGTAGTTGACCAAATAAAAGCACGATATTAATCCTTAGAAGAGTTTAAATTCATGGAACTTTTGAAATTTCAACAAAGTTGATGAGTATTGCAAACAATTTCCTGTGGACTCTATAGATTCTTTAAAAATCACTTATGGCAGATTTTTTGATGCAATACGATTACAAAGTGAGCTCAATGTGATGTATTCAATGAAAGATTTTAAAAAGCAAAGTGAAAGTCATTTAATGAGTTACATTTACAGCTATGACCTTGTTGAAGCTATGCCAGAACTCTTCAATCTCTGCAAGTTGATTTTGACAATTCTGTCTACCAATGATTCTGTAGAGCGATCCTTTTCTGCATTAAGTAGAATCAATACATACCAAAGAAATGCAACAGGAGAAAGAAGACTGTCTGGGTTAGCACTAATGTCAATTGAAAAAGATTTATTACAACAATTGATGAAAAGAGAAGATTTCTATGAAAATGTGATAGATATATTTGCCCAGAAAGATTGAAGAATTAAATTAATTTATAAATGAGGTAAATAACATTTTAGAATATAAAAAAAAATTTAATATATTAAAGGTGCCCTTTAATATATTAAATATGTGCCATATTACAGGTTTTGGTTAGTGTTTGTTATAACGTAAGGCTTTTCCATCTTACCTCAGTATTGTTTGGCAGGAGAAATGGTTTGACTTCTTCGTCAAACCTAATCTACATAGGTTTTGCTTTCTGTGCTGCTGGGTGTAGTCTATTTACGGCCATAAATGTCTTGTTTCAATCTCAGAGATGTTGATTTCTGCCACAACAGTTTTGGGGGGCTTTTTACAATGTTGAATTTTCACTCTCTTTCATTGTGTGTGTATTCATGTATATGCGTGTATTTTCAATGTGTGTGTGTGAGACGTAGTCTTTTAATATACGGAGTTCAGTAAGTCTCAGAACAGTCTGCTTCAGTATCAATAATTTTCCCGGAATTGACAAGTAGCATGATAAAGCACCTGACTTATCTTGGAGATCATAACGATCTAAAACCATGGCCATATAATGTAACTAAATGTGTTCTCTTAATTAAATCATTTCAAATTGATTCGGCTCAACCAATAGGTATGATTTTCTATGACACAAAATACTGTTAAAATAATTTTTTTTTTTCCCAGAACTTTCTCATTTGTTCCAATAATCTTATCAGTAGTCATTTTTAAGTGTCGAAATGCTAGCTTCTTCATTCAGCACTGAGACAATATAAAGTAGTGTCGTAATAATGACGAAAAGTAAAGAACTCACAAATTCAGTGAAAAACTTAATTATTGAACAGTGGAAAGCAGGTAAAAGTTACAGGAAAATATCAGAGACCCTTTGTATTCCATTTTCTACCATATCTTCATTTATTCAAAGATATAAAAAATCGGGAACTGTTGAAAACAGAATAAGATCCGGTGCACCACGCAAGATTTCTCCTAGATCTTTAAGAAAAACGAAGTGAAGTATCGCAAAAAAACACAATGATCACCAGAAAGGAGCTGCAAGAAGATTTGTTAGCTTCAGGGACTAGTGTTACACTATGAACAATCAGCAATGAACTTCATAGGAATGAACTTAAGTCACGCTCTCCTAGAAAAACTCCGCTGTTGACTAAAAGACATAGAGATGCCCATTTAAAATTTGTTTATGAACATAAAGATAAATCTGATACATTCTGGGAAAATGTTCTCTGGACAGACAAGTCGAAAATTGAATTGTTTGGACGAAATTTGCGTAGCCATGTTTGGAGGAAAGATGGTACTGCCTATTCGCTGAAAAACACAATTCCTACCGTAAAGTGTGGAGGTGGCAACATCATGGTGTGGGGGTGTTTCTCTGCAAATGGCACTGGCAATTTACATGTGATAGATGGAGTCTAGAAAAGCTCCAGCTTTGTGAAGGGTGGGTTTTACAACAGGATAACAACTCTAAGCACACGGCGAAGTTTACCAAAAAATGGATTGTCGATCACAATATAAAATTCTTAGAATGGCCAAGCCAGTCACCTGACTTGAGCCCCATTCAAAATTTGTGGCATTATTTGAAAATTAAAATTCATTCAAGAGCCCCAACATGCATTCCAGATTTTCAGAAAATTTGTCAAGAAGAATGGAAAAAAATTCCTAAAGAAACATTCGAGTCATTAAGAACTACAAGAAGAGATTGGTTGAAGTGGAACTGAATAATGGTTATGCTACGATGTAGTAAAACAGAATTATTGGTTATTTATGTTCTGTACGAATACTTTTCTCACCCCTAAATATTTATAATTGAATATAAATTCCTTAGTTAGTATAATTCATTAGTTTCTTTTGCATATTCTTAGTTTATGCATGTGTATGCAAATATAGTGTTGGTATATCCCATTTATGTTCATTAGAAATTAAATAAAGAATTTTGACATGTACGAATATTTATTTCTCCCCACTGTATATATACATATGTATGTATGTATGTATATATATATGTGTATATATATATATATATATATATATATATATATATATATATGTGTGTGTGTGTGTGTGTGTGTGTGTGTATATATATATATATATGTGTGTGTGTGTATATATATATATATATGTGTGTGTGTGTGTGTGTGTGTGTGTGTGTGTATATATATGTGTGTGTGTATATATATATATATATATATATACAGCGTTCAATACATACACACTTCACGTCTGGCTGTACATCCTTTTTGCTTGTTTGTTTATTCACCGTTTCATTTTCCTGTCTTGTTTTCCGTCCGTCACTACTCTCCACGAAAATAATTTAATTTGTGTTCGTGGGAAGAACCATTTCAACGATGCGTACTGCCTTAATTCTTCGAAACGCTGTTGTTTTAATGGTGGCAACTGATGAAGGAGATGTTTCTACATGGCTTGCTTGTTTGTTGTATCTTGTTTATCATTTTGTCCATGTTCTTTTGCCACATCATGTACCCAGTTATGTATCTATATGTACATGTAGATGAAGGTATATACATACATGTACGTATATATGCATATACTCATATATTGTTTGTATATATATATATATATATATATATATATATACACATCATCATCATCATCATCATCATCATCATCATCATCATCATCGTTTAACGTCTGCTCTCCATGCTAGCATGGGTTGGATGATTTGACTGACAACTGGTGAACCAGATGTGGCTACACCAGGCTCCAATCTGATTTGGCAGAGTTTCTACAGCTGGATGCCCTTCCTAACACCAACCACTCCGAGAGTGTAATGGGTGCTTTTACGTGCTACTGGCATGAAGGCCAGTCAGGCAGTACTGGCAACGGCCATGCTCAAAATGGTGTATTTTATGTGCCACCTGCACAGGAGCCAGTCTGGCGGCACTGACAACTATTTTGCTGGAATCTCTTTACACGTGCCAGGAAGGCGACGCTGAGCACAGGTGCCATCACGATTTTGCTTTCTCTTGCCCCAACAGGTCTTCGCAAGCCGAGTTTCATGTCCAATGAAGGAGACAACGTTGGCATGTGTGCCAGTAATCGAATTTAGTTTGATTTCGATTTCACTTGCCTCAACAGGTCTTCTAGAGCTTCTTATAGAGCTTCTACCTACGCCTTTTCTACAGATCAAGCAGGGGTTCGTGATTTGTCTACCTTCCTACTTATTAGGACTTTGGTTTTAGCTACGTTGACTCTAAAGCCCTTCGATTCTAGTCCTTGCTTCCACACCTGAAACTTATCCTCTAGTTCTGATAGTGACTCTGCAATTAGTGCAAGGTCATCAGCATAGAGGAGCTCCCAAGGGCAACCTGTCTTGAATTCCTCTGTTATCGCCTGGAGGACTATGATAAATAGGAGGGGGCTGAGAACTGAACCTTGGCAGACACCTACCTCTACCCGGAATTCTTCACTGTACTCATTGCCAACACTCACCTTAGTGACAGGCGTCTCTGTACATAGCTCGCACAGCTCTCACTAACCATTCTTCTATCTTTAGTTTCCTCATTGACCACCAGATAAGGGATCGGGGGACCCTGTCAAAGGCTTTCTCCATGTCAACGAAAGCCAGGTACAGAGGTTTATCTTTGGCTAGGTATTTCTCCTGCAGCTGTCTTACCAGAAACATAGCATTAGTTATGCTTTTCCCTGGCACAAAACCAAACTGCATCTCATCTCAACTGACTCTTTCCCTAATTAGTTGGGCTATGACCCTCTCCATGACTTTCACTACCTGATCAACAACTTGATACCTCTGTAATTATTTGTATCTAAAGCGTCACCTTCACCTTTGTAGCAGTTGCCTATGGTGCTGCTACACCAGTCATTGGGTATGACTCCTTCACGTATCATCTGGTAAACAATACAGGTGACTAAGTTATAGCCAACAACCAGATATTTTGAGCATCTCTGCAGTGATTCCTGATGGGCCGGGGGCTTTCCTTGTCTTCATACACTTAATAGCTTTATGTCTTCATACTCTTAAAAGCTTTATCTACACACACACACATATATATATATATATATATATATATATACATATATATATATACAAACATATATATATACATACATATATATATATATATATATACATACATAAAGGTTATGAAGGGTATTGGATTCAACCAAACCCAAAGATACAGGTAATACCGAGTAAGTGCTGTATACCGGCTAGTTTTGCCCCTGTCGGTGTATAAACATGAGTGGGGAATATAACATAGGTCGTGTATTAGCGTGTGTATGTATAAAGAGAGAAAAAGATAAAGAGACCAATGGCAAAGTTAGAAATATATTTTATGGATAAAGTCTTACAGCTGTTTCAGGGAAAATCCAATGTATCCCTTCATCGGAGACGGTAATAGTAGAGGAATGGATTATTACATCTACAAGAGGAGATTTGAAATTGTCTTATTCAACCACTCCTAACTTCGAATCGATTATAGCAACTTCTAATAAATATAAACTTTCACTCTATTATCAAAACTCACACAACTATAACTATGCTAATACTAGCACTCAGCGCATACATATACCCAACATAGACATTCATATACGTGCATTTAACACTGACACTCGTACACTTGAACACAACCACAATAGATCCCAACCCACTAATATACTCCGATAATAATACTACCATATCCTATAATAATAACAATAGAGGGAATAATAACTATAACAGTAATAATTCCATTGATCTAGATTCTTCTACATCCTCACATAACATATCCTCCAACAATGATGCCTCATCTACCACAGAGCACAACCCCCAAGTCTCTTCTACTTGTAACTGTCACTCAGGGACAATCTGCCCACTACAAACGCATTGCGTAAGATATAACGTAATATATAAATGCACTGTAACCAATCTGCTGCATAACTCTACAGCTACATACATAGGTTCAACTAAAAACTTCAAGCAACGCTATGCAGCCCACTTGCACTCTTTTAGATATGACAAACACAGTAAATCTACAACACTAGCCAACCGCATTCACCACCTCAAAAACACAAATACCCAGTATACTTTAAAATGGTCCATCCTGGACTCTGGAATTCCATACCAGGGCCAGCGCTCTAATTGCAAGCTCTGCTTAAAGGAGGCATTCCATATTTTAAAATACAATTCTCCCACTCTACTTAATCGATATAACGAAGCACTTAGCACCAGCAATCACTGTTTTTTCCATACATTCAAATTCTATCACAGACATGAATGCACAAATAACCACACAACATACTCACACAACTCCCTATAGGTAACCTATTTGATTTAGCAAACTGGTCCCCCTTCTACCATCTTTAGAATAGATTTATTTCTTTTTTAGATCTTATCACTACTAAATCTTTTTTCTTAATTTACTTCCTTTATACTTTCCTTTAAAAGCCTTCATAGCCTTTACATATTTTCTATACTTCTCCACATCACCTCCCACAACTCCCTATTGATAACAGGAATCAACTCTAGGTAGCATCTGGTCCCCCCTCTACCATCTTGAAAATAGGTTTAGCTCTATTTTTAGAACATATCACTACTAATTCTATTCTCTTATTTTCCTTTAATACTATTCTTAGAATGCCACTTACACCCCCACCACGTATAGGTTCATAGCCTGACACTATACACAATATAAATACCTCTCCACATTACCTCCTCACATTCCTTTTTCCTTACTAAACTTATGCCTCCACCCCCACATTCTTCCTTTTGCTCCCCCTACTTCTTCCTTTTGGTCTTGTCAGAACAACTGACCATACTACTGCTTACTACTATTTCTCACTTGAATTGCTTCTTTCCTCCCTTCCTTTCTGTCTTAAGGCTTGACCTCTTAACCCTACACACATCTCTCACTTGATTTGGGCTATGCTTCTAGTAAACAATGCACAGAGTACTCCGGATACGATATGATATATATCCACCTTTACTACTACAATTATCTCCGGAAAATACCCACAAGAATTCTTTACATGGATGTTTACTGCTGGAATGAAGCTACACTCCAAGTACTGTTTCTTCTTTGTTCTTTTTTCAGTGCATTGCTCTCACTTCTTACTACAAATCTCCTCTTATAGATGTAATAATCCATTCCTCTACTATTACCGTCTCTGATAAAGGGATACATTGGATTTTCCCTGAAACAGCTGTAAGACTTTATCCATAAACTATATTTCTAACTTTGCCATTGGTCTCTGTCTTTTTCTCTCTTTATACATATATATGTATATATATATATATATATATATATATATATATATATATATATATATATATATATATATATATATATATATATGGGAGAATATATATATATATATATACATATATATACATGTACACACATACATATATATATATATATATATATATATATATATATATATATATACGTATATCATCATCATCATCATCATCGTTTAACGTCTGCTTTCCATGCTAGCATGGGTTGGACGACTTGACTGAGGACTGGTGAAACCGGATGACAACACCAGGCTCCAATCTAAATTTGGCAGAGTTTCTACAGCTGGATGCCCTTCCTAACGCCAACCACTCAGAAAGTGTAGTAGGTGCTTTTACGTGTCACCTGCACGAAGGTCAGTCATGCGATACTGGCAACGGCCACGCTCGAAATGGTGCATCTTATGTACCACCCACACAAGAGCCAGTCCAGGGGCACTGGCAACGATCTTACTTGGCTTCCTGGGTCTTCTCACGCACAGCACATTTCCAAAGGTCTCTGTCAGTAGTCATCGCCTCGGTGAGGCCCAATGTACAAAGGTCTTGCCTCACCACCTCAGCCCAGGTCTTCCTGGGCCTACCTCTTCCACGGGTTCCCTGAACTGTTAGGGTGTGGCACTTTTTCACGCAGCTATCCTCATCCATTCTCACCACATGTCCATACCAGCGCAATCGTCTTCCACACCACAACTGATGCTTCTGATGTTCAGCTTTTCTCTCAAGATACTTACACTCTGACGGGTATTCACATTGACATTACACATCCAACGGAGTATACTGGCTTCATTTCTTGCGAGCTTACGTATGTCCTCAGCAGTTACAGCCCATGTTTCACTGCCATGTAGCATGACTGTTCGTACACATGCGTCATACAGTCTGCCTTTTACTCTGAGTGAGAGTCCCTTTGTCGCCAGCAGAGGTAAGAGCTCTCTAAACTTTGCCCAGGCTATTCTTATTCTTGCAGCTACACTTTCAGTGCACCCACCCCCACTACTAACTTGGTCGCCCGGATAGCAGAAGCTATCGACTACCTCTAGTTTTTCACCCTGGAATGAGATAGAAGTTGTTTCCTGTTTGTTTACAGTCTTTATTGCACCTGAACATCTGCCACAAACAAAAACTAACTTCCTAGTTAACCTTCCTTTGATGTTGCTGCACCTCTTATGTGTCCATAGCTTGCACCGGGTACATCTTATAGAGTTACTACCTACTCCTTTTCTACATACTGAGCAGGGCCATCTACCTGAAGGGGTTTGTGTTTCATCTACCTTCCTACTTATTAGGATTTTAGTTTTAGCTAGGTTGACTCTAAGGCCCTTCAATTCTAGACCTTGCTTCCACACCTGAAACTTCTCCTCTAGTTCTGATAGTGACTCCGCAATTAGGGCAACGTCATCAGCATAGAGGAGTTCCCAGGGGCAACCTGTCTTGAACTCCTCTGTGATTGCCTGGAGGACTATGATAAATAAGAGGGGGCTGAGGACGGAACCTTGGTGGACCCCTACCTCTACCCAGAATTCATTGCTGTACTCATTTCCAACCCTCACTTTACTGGCAGCATCTCTGTACATGGCTCGCACAGCTCTCACTAACCATTCTTCTATCCCAAGTTTCCTCATTGACCACCAGATAAGGGATCAAGGGATCCTGTCAAAGGCTTTCTCCATGTCAACGAAAGCCAGGTACAGAGGTTTATCCTTGGCTAGGTATTTCTCCTGCAGCTGTCTTACTAGAAATAAGGCATCAGTAGTGCTTTTACCTGGCACGAACCCAAACTACATCTCATCTAAATTGATTCGCTCCCTAATTAGTAACTTTCATAACCTGATCTAACAGCTTGATGCCTCTCATCATCATCGCTTAACGTCTGCTTTCCATGCTAGCATGGGTTGGATGATTTGACTGAGAACTGGTGAACCAGATGGCTACACCAGGCTCCAATCTGATTTGGCAGAATTTCTACAGCTGGATGCCCTTCCTAACACCAACCACTGTGAGAGTGTAGTGGGTGCTTTTTTTGTGCCACAAGCACGAAGGCCAGTTAGGCGGTACTGGCAACGGCCACGCTCAAAGTGGTGTATTTTAGGTGCCACTTGCACAGAAGCCAGTCCAGCGACACTGGCAATGACCTTGCTCAAAGGTTTTTTCCTATGCCACCGGCACAAGTACCAGTAAGGCAACGCAGGTAACGATCAGGCTCAAATGGTGCTATTTACGTGCCACTAGCACGGATGCCAGGCAGTTGCTCTGGCAACAATCACGCTCGGACGGTGCTCTTAGCGCTCCAGTAGTACAGGTGCCATCATGATTTCACTTTCACTTGCTCCAACAGTAGTGTCCAATGTAGGATAGGTTGGTATGGGTGCCAGTCGTCGAATTTCGTTTGGTTTCGATTTCACTTGCCTCAACAGGTCTTCGCAAGCAGAGTTTAGTGTCCAATGAAGGAAAGGTACACAGAAGTGGGCTGGCTACACCACTGGCAGAGGCCTCAGATTATGGTCTCACTTGACTTGCCGGGTCTTCTCACGCACAGCATATTTCCAAAGGTTTCAGTCACAAGTCATTGCCTCGGTGAGGCCTAATGTTTGAAGGTTATGCTTCACCGCCTCATCCCAGGTCTTCCTGGGTCTGCCTCTTCCACAGGTTCCCTCAACCACTAGGGTTTGGCACTTTTTCACACAATTATCCTCATCCATTCTCACCATATGACCATATCAGTGCAATCGTCTCTCTTGCACACCACAGCTGATGCTTCTTAGGTTCAACTTTTCTCTCAAGATACTTACACTCTGTCGAGTATGCACACTGACATTACATATTCATCAGAGCATACTGGTTTCATTCCTTGCGAGCTTATGCATGTCCTCAGCAGTCACGGCCCATGTTTCACTGCCATGTAGCATGGCTGTTCGTACACATGCATCATACAGTCTGCATTTTACTCTGAGTGAGAGGGCCTTTGTCACCAGCAAAGGTAAGAGCTCTCTGAACTTTGCCCAGGCTATTCTTATTCTAGCAGCTACAGTTTCAGCGCACCCTCCCCCACTACTAACTTGGTCACCTAGATAGCGGAAGCTATCAACTACTTCTAGTTTTTCTCCCTGGAATGTGACACAAGTTGTTTTCTGCACATTTTCAGTGTTTACTGCGCCGAACATCTGCCACATACAAAAACTAAGTTCCTAGTTAACCTTCCTTTGATATTGCTGCGCCTCTTATGTGTCCATAGTTTGCACTGGGTACATCTTATAGAGTTTCTACCTATGCCTTTTCTACAGATCAAGCAGGGTCATCTACTTGAAAGGGCTTGTGTTTTGTCTACCTTCCTACTTGCTACATGGATGTGCAACACTAATGTGCATTTACGACTAAGTCCAAATGTATTGAGAAACATTTGGATGTAAGAGGATTCAAATGTAGCATGCAACTGAGAAGACTACATTGGTTTGGACATGTGATGTGTATGCATAAAGGAGTGCCGATCACTGAAAGTGGATGGTACCTGCGGAAGATGTAGACCCAGGAAGACATAGGGCGAAGTAATAAGCACTGATCTCAGGATGTTGGGCTTCACGGTATTTGCCAAGACTTGCCCACATCAGGGAAACTGAGTTCTAGTAGCACATGTGACAAGGAAACCTTTCTCAAACCCTACTCCAACAAGCCAAATATCTATACATCTCTTCTCTTTCATACACTATGTTTACCTCTCACTCCCAAATCCTGTCCTCTTGGCCCTGTTTCACTGTATAATCACTATCCACTAGCCCTCAACCTGTGTGTTCCACCCACACATAACAGAAACTTTCACACACCCTACCCCATTCCCTTTCCCCACTATCTACTCATGCTTCCTTATTCTGATTCCTGTCACTTGTGAATACTTTGCCACCATCTCTTTCCTGCTATCTTCCACTCTCTCCCTCCTTCTCCTGCTCTTCCTTCAGGTTGGGTAGCCATGTATCTCCTTTATGGCAGCACACCTGTTTCTGTACTCATTCCTGAAACACTCATTAACCCACTCTGCAGGATGGTTGGTGTTAGGAAGGGCATCCAGCCATACAAACGCTGCCAAAACAGACAGAAGTGTGGTGCAGGCTTCTGCTTGACCAACACCTGTCAAACCATCCCACCCATGCCAGCATCAAAGCTGATGTTAAACAATGATGATGATGATATATATATACACACATATATGTACATACATGCATACACATACATACACAAATAAGCACAGGCATGGCTGTGTGGTAAGAAGTTTGCTTAGCAACCATATAAGTCCTGGTTCCATCCCATTAGGTAGATCCTTGGGTAAGTGTGTTGTGGTATAGCCCCAGGCCAACCAAACACTTGTGAGTAGTGGATTTGGTACATGGAAATAAAAAGAAGCTTGTTATCTGTTTGTGTGTGTGTGTGTCCTTCCTTCAACATTGTGTGAGAGTACTAAAAGAAAGTTGCCATCATACATGTGTTGTTCATTGTACCAAACTTTTCATGAAAACATGTCTGGTTATGGGAAAATATTATCTTATTTGGAAACAGATGAGTGTTGGCAACAGGAAGGATTTTCAGCCATAGAAAATCTACCTCAACAAAATCCCATCCAACCCAAACAAGAAAGGAAAAGACTTCCTTTTGTACCCCCACCCATAAAAAAATTTTTTTAATATTAGACAAGGTGGAAAATTGATTTCCTACCATGTCTTTTAATGACAGGAAATTTATAAAAATTAAGAATTTCTATTAAAAGAACTTCATTTCTGTATTATATATATTCATGTCCCAATTTGCCTAACCTTAAGGCCTAAATTGCCTATGAACTTTGCCTAACCTTGGGACATGAATATACATAGTACAGAAATGAAGTTTTTTAAATAGAAATTCTTAATTTTTATGACTTTCTCATCACTATTATTATAAGACATGATAGGAAATCAGTTTTCCACCATGTCGAATATTTTATTTTAAATTTTATAGGGGGGGGGGTACAAAAGGAAGCCTTACCAAAGATGGACATAACTAATATTATATCCAAATACAAGGCATGGTAATGGGAAATAAAATTACACTGTTTGTGATATTAATAATGGGATTCCTTGAATAAAAAAAAAAATCAATACTTTTTCCAAAATTATTCTTGATCAGATTTCCAAACTTATTTAATAGGAAACTAGAAAAGATTCCTGGATGAGTGCAGCATATTTTGGAACAGGAGTAACGAAAACTCTACAAGAATCCTTAAATTAATAAATAGCTTTTTACCACGTAGGCACAGGAATGGCTGTGTGGCAAGTAGCTTGCTTACCAACTACATGGTTCTAGGTTCAGTCCCACTGCGTGGCACCTTAGACAAGTGTTTTCTGCTATAGCCTCAGACCAACCAAAGCCTTGTTGAGTGGATTTAGTAAACAGAAACTGAAAGCAGCCTGTTGTATATATATATATATATATATATATATATATATATATATATATATATATATATATAACAAAGTAAAGTTGTGAGGTACCGCATGAGTGGAAATATATATGAAAGAAGGTTTGAAAATGCAATTTTAAAGATGATTATTGGCTTGACCGATTTCACTTTTTTTAGAAAAAGATTGTTAAAAGTAAAATGTAAAGCTTTGTCTAAGTTTTGTTGTGTTAAGTACTGGTTGTCAAATAAAGAATTAAAATACATATATACATTCTTTGATAATAATAAGAAAATGTTAAAAACAGTTTACAAGAAAGTATTTAAGAAAGTATTCAACAAAAAGTATTAGGAATTCAATAAAAATCATGTTTGTTTGGTAGTAAATATATACACAGAAGGAGATATATTTAAGAATTTACAAAAAATTGGAGAAGAACTGATGGGAAAGTGTGGGAGGTTGGTTGGGGTGAGGGGAAGGAAGAGCAATGTGGAAGTAAAAGGATTTTTTTGTTTCTGGGCTAGTCATGGTTCAGTGGTTTTTGGGACTGGTCTTAGAGTTCAGAATGGTGTGAGTGTGTGTCTCTGATCACATCTCTATGTGTGTGTATATATGTTTGTGTTTGTGTGTGTGTGGGCCGTTTTTTGATTGGTCCCAGAGTTTATTGTGGCATGTGTATATGGGTCTGTGTGTGTCTTATATTTGATTGGATGGTGTGTGTATATGTGTGCACGTTTGTGTGTATGTGTGATTAGTATTTGTCAGGGCTTGTATGTGCGCATGTGTGTGTATGTGTTTATTCACGTCTGTGGGTGCATGTGTGTTTTGTGTTGGTGGAAATGTTATGTATGTGTACGTGAGTGTGTGTGTGTGTCTGTCTGATTATGTTTGTGTTGTTATAATTGTCCTGGTGGTGGTGGTGTGTGTGTGTGTGTGTGTGTGTGTGATTGGTATTTGTCAGGGTGCCATGTGTGCACATGTGTGTGTTTGTTCGTGCATGTGTATGTGTGCGTCTGTGTGTGTGTGTGTGTTTCTGTGTTTTGTGTTGGTGGAGATGTTATGTGTGTGTACGTGAGTATGTGTGTTTGTATCTCTGTCTGAGTATGTTTGTGTTGTTTTAATTGTACTTGTGGTGTGTGTGTGTGTGAGCAACCATGTGTATGTGAGGGTGCATATGTATGTGTGCGTCTGTGTGTGTATGCGTATGTTTATGTTTTGTGTTGGTGGGGATGTTATGTGTGTGTACGTGTGTGTGAGTAACCGTATGTGTGTGAGGGTGCATATGTATGTGCGGGTGTGTATGTGTGTGAGTGTGTTGTATTTATCAGGGTTTCTCTGTGTGTCCATGTGTGTTGGGTTTATCTGGGTGGTGTGTATGTGTTTGCATGTGCATTTTGTGCATGTTGGTACTGAATATGCATTTGTATGTATATATATGTGGGTATGGTTTATGTAGTTTCCAGGTGTGTATGTACACGTGTGTGTGTGCTGTATTTGTGAGTGATTTGTTTTGTCTGTATCGTTAGTGAAGTGTGTATGCATATGTGTGGGTGTGTTTGTGTGAGTGTCTATGTGTCTTG
Organism: Octopus bimaculoides; assembly: GCF_046866305.1. NCBI lineage: Eukaryota > Metazoa > Mollusca > Cephalopoda > Octopoda > Octopodidae > Octopus > Octopus bimaculoides. The sequence continues at coordinate 112,467,809 of NC_142928.1, read as the reverse complement.
TATTTGTCAGGGAGGTGTGTATCACTGTGTGTGTATGTATGTTTGTTGTGATTGTAGTGTGTATATGTGTGTTTTTTCTTTTGAGTGTGTGTGTGTATATGTGTGTGTTTTTTTACTGAGGAACAAGCGTATTGTGTTTGTGTGTGTGTGTACATGAGTGCATATATGCATGTTTGTGTGGGTTGTGCTGTATTTGCGTGTTTGTGTGTGTATCTGTGTATGTGTGGGTGTGTGTGTGTGTGTGAATGCGATTTGTAATTATCAGGGTGGTGTGTGTAGGTGTGTGCATGTACATGTTTATGTATGTGTGTATGTGTGTGTGTGAGTGTTAGTTATGGTTGCTAGAATCGTATTGCAAGTGTATATATATATGTGTTTTTTCTTGGAATGTGTGTGGATATTGTGTTTGTGCGTGTGTTTGCGTCAGAGGTTTGCATGGTATTTGTGTGTGTGTGATTTTGTACATCAGTATGTGTTTCTGTGTGTGTTTGTTGTGGGTGTGTACCTGGTGGGGGTATGTTAGAGTATGTTGAGTTGTGGTCGGTATTTTTGAATAAGATTATTTTCCCTATTTATTCATGTTTGGTCAGTGGTGTTGTCTGGTCATTGGTATAGTGGGAAAACTAGGAATTTGGAGGATTTGTTTTGTGCACAGAGATCTAAGTGACCACTAAGTGGTATCTGTCTTGTGGTGGGATCCCTCAACTGTTGGTGGTGGACTGTCATCCTTTCTCTGAGGGTGAGGATCGTTTGCCCTATGTAATCTTTGTGGCACCCTTCACACAAATTGACTCTAGTATTTTTTTAAAAGTTTGATACTTATTCTATCAATGAGTACAAATACACATATATACAACAGGCTTCTTTCATTTTACATCTACCAAATTCACTCACAAGATTTTGGTTAGTCTGGGGCTATAGTAAAAGATACTTGCCCAAGGTACCAGGCAGTGGGACTGAACTTGTAACCATGTAGTTGGGAAGCAAATGTCTTAACATACAGCCATGCCTGTGCCTATATATCAGATCATTAAGAATGAAATGTCCGATTTTCTTATGCACCAAGGGTAACAGCCGTTAACTCTAATGTTTTATCCTGCCAGTTCTTTGTTTTACAACATTAAAGAGTTACATCATTACCTTTTGAAATGCAATTCATGGTGTCTGATTATGTTGTGAGTTTTCTCTAGTAAATTAATTTTTGTGAACTCATGGATAGATAAAAAATTTGTGTTCTTTATGAATATGAGTTCTGTTGTGGAACAAATGCATTCCAGACAGCTCAAAACATCAATGAGGTGTTTGAAGATGTGGCAAATGAAGTGCACTTTACGTCAATGGTTTGAGATGTTCCAGTCTGGTGATAGACTTGAGAGCAAGGTGGAAACTGTAGTGGAAGTGGATACATCTCAAACTATGCATGAGTTAGTGGCAAGGTTTGATGTTTCGATTCCAACAGTATTGGATCATTTGAAACAAACCAGCAAGGTAAAGAAGCTGAATAAGTGGGTACCGTTTGAACTGAACGAGCATCATATGACATGTTATCTTGAAAGTTGCTGTTCTTTGCTGTCACGACATAAAGCAGACAATTTTTGCACCATATTGTTATGTGTGATGAAAAATGGATTCTTTTCAACAATACTAAGTATTCTGCACAGTGGTTGGATAGAGACGAAAAGCCAAAACACAGTCCAAGAAAGAATATTCCCCCAAAAAAGCTAATGGTGTCTGCTTGGTGGTCCAGCACTGGTGTCATCCATTACAGCTTCATGAGACTTGTTAAGTCAATCACAACGGATGTGTACATCAACAAAATGCATGAAATGATGAGTGAACTTGCAACTAAACAACCCAGATTGGTCAACTAAGACAAGCCAATTCTTTTGCGAGACAATGCTCGACCACATGTTGCACAAAGAATGTCACCTAAGCTACAGGAACTGAACTTGGGAGAACTCTGTCATCTACCATATTCAGAAGACCGTGCACCAACTGAATATCATGTTTTCCAGGCATTAGACAACTTTTTGCAAGGAAAAAAATTCAAATCAGAAGATGCAAAAGCAGCCTCACGTGATTTCATCACCTCTTGCTATCCAGAATTCTTTGCTGCTGGCATAAATAAGCTACTGAAAAAATGGCAAAATTGTGTTGATAATTTAAGTGTATACTTTGATTAACTGCATTGCTTTTTGTTGAGATAAAGTAAAATAAACTTTCAGTTCAAAATCAGACATTTCATTCTTAATGACCTGATATATATATATATATATATATATATATATATATATATATATATATATATATATATATATGTGTGTGTATATAAATTAAAAAAATGGAACAAGAACATAACGGATGACAATGAAAACATGCGGACAGATGGATGATACAAAGACGGAGAGGAAAACCAGGGCAGAACATTCGTGGCTTTCTATTCATCAGTCAAGCTTCCAATCATCACTACAGTTTTGGCCTGTTACACTTGAGACTGTTCAAAATTGGTAGGCCCCAAAAATCTAAGCTAAGGGCATTAAATTTTTGGAAGAAAGTGGGAAAATATGTGCGACAACACGGACAAAAAAATGAGAAAACAGAGAAAATGTTACACGATTACAAATAAAAACAAGAATAACAACAGGTGTCGTTCGACTAAAAAGACAAGTTAAGTTAAGCTGGCATGTGAAGTGGAAACCTTGTGGCAATAAACATGAATCAGAGTCAGGAAACAGGAAAATAAGGTGTTGTACAAACGGCGATCAGACCAAGAAAGAAAGATCATGCTTGGCTGAGCACTGACTGCTGCTTACACAACACCATATTTTCCTGTTTCCTGACTTTCATCTATGCTTGTTGTTGCAAGGCTTTCACTTCACATGCCAGCTTAACTTAACTTGTCCTTTTAGCCAAAAGACACATGATGTTATTCTTGTTGCTTGTATTTGTAAACGTGTAACTGTAGTGATGATTGGAAGCTTGACGAATGTTCCATCCTGGTTTTCCTGTCCATCTTTGTATCATCCAGGTGTCCGTATGTTTTCATTGTCATCCGTTATGTTCTTGTTCTGTTTTTTTGATTTATATATTCATATAGCAGCATATGTGCACCTTTTGCTCACCTCATATATATATATATATATATATATATATATATATATATATATATATATATACATACATACATATAAAAGCTTAAATGGCCATGCTGGGCACCGCATTGAAGAATTTTTAGTCAAATGTATTGACCCCTTTACTTACTTATTTTTCATTCCTGGTACTTATTCTATTGGTCTCTTTTGCTGAACCGCTAAGTTTCGGGGATGTAAATACACCACCACCAGTTGTCAAGTGGTGATGGGAGACAAACAAACACACAAGCTCACTGACAAGGCTTTGGTCAGCCGAAAGTTATAGTAAAAGACACTTGCTCAAGGTGCCATGCAGTGGGACTGAACCCGGAACCATGTGGCTGGGAAACATGCTTCTTAACACACAGCCACATCTGCGCATATACATGTTTGTAAGCCTAGTACTTATTCCATCGACCTCTTTTGCTGAACAGCTAATTTACAGTGACGTAAACACACCAGCATCGGTTGTCAAGTGATGTTGGGTGTACAAACACAGACACATATACACACACATACAATGGGCTTCTTCCAATTTCCTTCTACCAAATCCACTCACAAGGCTTTAGTTGACCTGAGGCTATAGTAGAAGACACTTGCCCACAGTGCCATGCAGTGGGACTGAACCCGGAACCATGTGGTTGGTAAGCAAGCTTCTTATAACACAGCCACTCCTGCGCCCACTTTTGTTATTTACACCACCTGTCCTCGTCTGTTGTTATTTTTTGTATATTCTCCCACATATATATATATATATATATATATATATATACCAATCTAAACACACATGCACATATTATCACCATTCTGATGGCCAATGTCCACAGTGGTATGAACTGGGCCAAACAGCAAAGTTCAATTTAGTTTTTATTTGATGTTCTGCCTACCTAGGAGGAGATGTGTCTCACTACTGTATTCCATTTTGGCACAAATTCTATGGATGCTATAAAAGAATATCACTTTTTATCCTTTTTACTAAGCCCCCACTTAACAACATTTAATAATGCATGGGCTTCACCTAAATAATCACATAACTATCATGGAGACTATCCTAAAATCAAATAATCAGTTATGTTTCACTGTTCGTGTAGAACTTGTTGAGTTCTACATAGCTACGGCTTTAATTACTGTTAAAGAAGTTCATTAGTTTCATATAGGAAATTAAAAAAATTACCAATACTTTATGAAAAAGTTTATATGGGACAAAATCATGTGAATTATCTAAGTTGGGTTATATGAGTTAAAACATATTCGTTGTTTCTGCTGAGTAAATGACATTACCAAATAATTGGGTACTTTTCAGAAATATTGAGAAACTTAGGATACCAACTGTCACCAATTATCAAAGAGCAGTGTTTTTTTTTTTCAATGCCTAAATGAATATTTTTACTTCTACACTGAAGAATTTAAATGAACAAATAATTATATAAAATACTCACAGCCAGTGAATCCAGAGAGTCTATCAAGGTTAGGGAGAAACTGCAACAAAAGTAAGAAATTATACAAATAATAAAGAATTTTAAATCACATTAATATAGTTTCAAATTACAAATAAAATTTATGGAATAACATTCAGTGTTTGAAGAGCAAACTTTCTGATAGTATTAGATACTAAGAACAATAAAGCCAGTTACAATTCATTAAAACAAAGCATAGAGATACATTAAGATATTGGTTTCAAATTTTGACATAAGGCCTCGGTGAGGCCTAATGTTCGGAGGTCGTGCTTCACCACCTCCTTCCAGGTCTTCCTGGGCCTGCCTCTTCCACAGGTTCCCTCAACCGCTAGGATGTGGCACATTTTCACACAGCTATCCTCATCCATTCTCGCCACATGACCATATCAGTGTAGTCGTCTCTCTTGCACACCACAACTGATGCTTCTTAGGTTCAACTTTTTTCTCAAGATACTTACACTCTGTCGAGTATGCACACTGACATTACATATTCATCAGAGCATACTGGTTTCATTCCTTGCGAGCTTATGCATGTCCTCAGCAGTCACGGCCCATGTTTCACTGCCATGTAGCATGGCTGTTCGTACACATGCATCATACAGTCTGCCTTTACTCTGAGCGAGAGGCCCTTTGTCACCAGTAGAGGTAAGAGCTCTCTGAACTTTGCCCAGGCTATTCTTATTCTAGCAGCTACACTTTCAGTGCACCCTCCCCCACTACTAACTTGGTCACCCAGATAGCAGAAGCTATCAACTACGTCTAGTTTTTCACCCTGGAATGAGACAGAAGTTGTTTTCTGTACATTTTCAATGTTTATTGCACCTGAACATCTGCCACATACAAAAACTAAGTTCCTAGTTAACCTTCCTTTGATATTGCTGCACCTCTTATGTGTCCATAGCTTGCACTCGGTACATCTTATAGAGTTTCTACCTACGCCTTTTTTACAGATTGAGCAGGGCCATCTACCTGAAGGGGTTTGTGTTTTGTCTACCTTCCTACTTATTAGGACTTTGGTTTTAGCTAGGTTGACTCTCAGGCCCTTTGATTCTAGTCCTTGCTTTCACACCTAAAACTTCTCTTCTAGTTCTGATAGTGACTCAGCAATTAGTGCAAGGTCATCAGCACAATGTTGCTCCCAGGTGCATCCTGTCTTGAATTCTTCTGTTATCGCCTGGAGGACTATGATAAATAGGAGGGGGCTGAGGACAGAACCTTGGTGGACCCCTACCTCTACCCGGAATTCTTCACTGTACTTGTTGCCAACCCTCACCTTACTGGCAGCGTCTCTGTACATGGCTCGCACAACTCTCACTAACCATTCTTCTATTTTTAGTTTCCTCATTGACCACCAGATAAGGGATCGGGGGACCCTGTCAAAGGCTTTCTCCATGTCAACGAAAGCCAGGTACAGAGGTTTATCTTTGGCTAGGTATTTCTCCTGCAGCTGTCTTACCAGAAATTATAGCATCCCTCTGTTGGGTCAACATTCAGCAGACTCTCTTTCTCCCATTCATTCTCATTATTGAGCAATCTTTTGTAGTGGCATTTCCAAACCTCTTTCTTTGCAGCTTTATTTAGTGCAAGTGTATCATCATTCATGCGAACACATTTCTCTCCCACAACATCATGTCTTGCAACACGAAATACTTCAAGTCTTTGGTCCTCACGGCGCAGAACATTGGCAAATTTTTTCTTATCTGCTTCCCCTCTGGCTAAATAAACCTGTCGCCTAGCTTCCCTTCTGGCAGTCTGATGCAATTCCCTGCTACCACCATTCTTCCAGTCCCTCCAAGCTTGTTTCTTTTGTCTAATAGCCCTGTCAACAACATTGTTCCACCACCATGTTATTTTGGGTCGAGAGGGGACTTTGCACCATCCACAGATCTGGTCAGTGGCGTTCAGCAGGTTGTCCCGTAGAAACCTCCAGTTGTCTTCTACATCGTGTGAAGCTATATCCCCTTCAATGTCATCAAAGGCTTCGAGTAATAAGTCCCTAAATCTCTGTCCATTCACAGGATCTTTGAGCTTCCAGACCCTTCTACTCCATGCTGGTCGTCTTCTGGGCAACCACTTAGCCCTGATCCTGAAGTCACTAACTACTAGTCTATGTTGTGGGGTACAATCTTCGCCTGGAAAGGTTTTGGCATTTATAAGCAGCCATCTTTCCACTTTCCTGGCGAGGATATAGTCAATTTGGCTAGTGTGTCTGCCAGAACGGTAGGTGACTAGGTGACTGGCAGGTTTCCTGAAGTTAGTATTGCAAACCATAAGGTCATTTGCATCACAGAACTCCAGCAGCCTGGTTCCCTCCTCATTGCAGGAACCAAAACCATCGCCTCGAAGTATGCCATGGAAGCCCCCTGAATGTTTTCCAACATGACCATTGAAGTCACCAGCCACAAAGAGAAGGTCCCTGTCATTCGTCAACGAGGTAGTCTGCAAGAGGGTGTCATAAAATCGGTCTTTTTGTCCATCATGTAGCCCGGGCTGTGGGGCAAAGGCCGAAATAATGGTTTCTAACCCATGGTGAAGAACTAATCTAATCTTAAGTATTCTATCGCATACTCTGGCTACCTCGATTACCTTATCCACTCAGTTCTCAGCAAGAAGTATACCCATGCCCTCGACCCCATCTGTGTTCCCTACCCAGAAAATCTTGTACCTGTGTTCTTTGCCTGTGAGGAACCTAGCGGAACCTCCTCTCCACTTTACTTCTTGGAGGCAGCAGATATTGACACATCTCCATTCAAGCATCCCAACAATCTCACCAGATCTACCTTTCAGAGTATCGACATTGAGAGTGCCAACCCTGAGGGAGTGGGAGGTATGGGCCCGTAAGACCCTGGGGTGGGGAACAGCAGCGTCATGTACCTGAAAAGAAAGCTCGCATTTTGCAGAATTCATAAACAATCAGTAGTATTCATCTCAACCTGCGTCTACTACACTATCATATTTTGCACCATATGATCACTACCTTACATAGGAGGAGATAAATCCTAAGTAGTGGTGGGGGTGGTGTGAAGCCTTTAGAAGTGTTCATGGAAGACAGCCAGGAACTTCCGGTACTGGTGGAGAAGATAGGAACTTCCGGTACTGGTGGAGAAGATAGGAACTTCCGGTACTGGTGGAGAAGATAGGAACTTCTGGTACTGGTGGAGGGGGTGGGAAGGCGGGTGCACCACTGCCATGCCATAGTGCTGCAAAGGTATTTAAGTCAAGTAGGGAATTGGGATGCGTGCGCTAGTTTATAGTCCTGGCGAAGCAAGGGGTATTGAAAGAGGGAGAAGAGAGAGAGAGTGGGATCGAGAGAGACAGAGTAAAGCAGAGAGGGTTAGGCCAGAGCACAAGGGAGATAGAGAGAGAATTCTTTTGGGATTTCTGTCGCATAGAGATAGTAAATATTGAATGGTAGAAATATAGAATTGAGAAATAAGAGTTTTCGGTCAGCTAATCTAAGACGGAATTATAGAGATAAGTGACTGTGTGATAAAAATTAAAATTGAATAACTTGTATACAACAACAAACAAGATGAGGACAAATATCCATCAAATGTAAATAATGTACATAATTCATCATCTCTTAAATATAGAACTGTCAAATGCAGTAACTTTAAAATATTTTACACATATCTTTATTTGGAGAATTTGAGCTAGTTTGCTTTTTTGTCCTTTCTAGGTAAATCCAGCATTTCCAGGTTTTTATGTAAATTTTATTATCTACATCAGTGCATCTATAATAATTGGTATAAATGAGAATGTACAACCAAGATATAAGAGTTGTAAGTTTCTGATGATATGATCGGTTCTCTTCATGTAGGTCAGTCCATCATACCCTGAGTCTCATAATAAATTTGTATACTCAGAATACTTATTCAGCAGTTCTACACTTACTCTCAAGATACAAACAACTCTAACTTCAAACTTTCTTAAGTCTGTTGAAGAATTCTTTGGTCCCTAACTTTTATTCCCAGCTCTACTGTGTGGAACATTTTCATCAATTCCAAGAAATTTGAAACATTTGTCACTGGAGATAGAGTAGACAGATGGGCAGTGAATTAGTAGAGTTATTAAAGCATTGGATAGAAAGCTTCATAGTATCTGTTCCAACTCCCTGTACATCAAGTCCAACTCTTACTGGGATCAACTTTGCCATTTATCTTTTCAAGGTTGAGAAAAAGTACCAATCCAAGGAGATGAATTGCAGTATCTGTTTTGGCTCTTTCCATTCCGACAGCAATTCTTGCGACAAAATGGGTGCCAAACTGAATCAGCTCAAGCCAGCAACCTTTCTCTTCGATAATATCACTAACATGGAGAGAAAATGGGCCATTGCCGGTCTTCCTAAAAATACTTTACCCAGATCTTCACATACAAATGTGGATGAATGGCCAACCTTAAGCAATGCAGGCCTCTATTGATATCAATAGTCCTTCACAGGTTAACAAACTTTCCTCAATTGACTACTAAATATGAACACTTTTCCTGAGCAAACTCTATTTCTATGATTCTTGAGAAAGTTGAGATCAGTTCTTATAGTCTCTTGATGTGAACATTACCTGAATATAGTTTTAGGCCATTGACAAAAATGGTTTGGGTCACATTAGTTTTCTCTCTTCTGCAGATCCTAACATATAACCAAGGCATTTCCTCAACAGAGTTGACAACAGTTCACCTCCAGAAAATACAGCAATATACATAAACTGCCCTCCTTGAATTCCCTTTGACAGTCTACTTCTGCTTGTGACTATAATAGCTACTTCAGTTCTTAAGAGATGCTTGTGTGGACCATTTTTTCGTCAGTCTTTTAACTGCATTGACTAAAGAAGATGGAATCTTGACAAAGCACAGCAACTTTAATGCCTATAAGTCAGGGTCAGAGACAAAAAATCTGTCTTAACCATCCCGTCAATATATTTCAGTGATATTGCTTTGTTTTTTTCAGCTTAGCTTTGTTGATGATGAGCAGTTCCGCATAGCCCCATATCCCATTTTCTCTCCAATGTGCTTATCAGTCAACACACTGTGCATTTTGTATTGATCTTGGAGAAATACATTAAAGTAACCTGTGTACAATTAGTAAATAACATTTAAGCATGTTGTGGATCTGTAATTGCTTTCCATGTGTCTCCTAGTTCTCAGACAGGAGCATTGTCTGTGCAACTACCAGCTAGTCTCACACATTATGGTCAACACAATTTTCTTTTTGACAGCTTGATGAAAAATTTATTATAGACTGTGCTTCCTCTACCAGTATCAGGTTATTAGGCTTTTTCTCAAGTGCATTTATATTCAGTTGTGTCTGGGGAGAGTCATATTGTCTTAATACCTTATTATCTAACACACTCACTGGTTCGATTTCCACTCATTTATTATTTATACTTTTTCTTCAAGGTAGTTCTTACACTAGCTCCTATAGCATGTACACTCATTTTTTTTCACTCGATTGTGGTGGGCAAAGTCTAGCCACTCCAGCATTCTGTGGTGCTTTTCTTCACTGCCGAGTTGATGGTGGGTGGTCTTCCGCTTTGTGACCAGGTGGAGCAAAATCAAATTAGGTTATGTTTGTCCAAGTAGTTTTGGTCATAGTTTAGTGTTAGGAGGAAGCTTAGTTCCCTCATGTTGACTTCACTCTCACAGATAATCTCAATGCATTTTTCCACGGCAAAATCTATGTCTATAGATGGGTAGAGTGAAAACACATCCATACTACTACCCACTACACAGCTTGTGAGCTCATTAGAGTGGTTACAACTACTGATACAACTTAGGTGGAAATCCATGCTCATACAGACATCTGGGGACATTTCAATGAGTGGTTGCAACACCTGTGAGAGGAAGTAGGATAACCTATAATTGCTGGAGATATTTGCTCTGCAAACTGGCCGGGTTGGGGGTTCCATAACAGAGTTTATGGTCAATTTGTAACCCATACAGCGTAGAAACATAATTGTTGAATGCTTGGAAATTTTGTGTGCAGTCCATTTCCTGGGTTGGAGTATATTACACCACATTCCCATGTGTGCATTGAGAAGTTTTTCTACTTTTTCACATTCCTGCGGTGTGACCCCTCTCATGATACTGATATGTTGTTGCATAGCCTGGACATAGTTCTGTGAGCAATTGATAGTCTGCCAGACTTGTCCATAGGGAGGCACACTAATTCCCTGTTCCTAATTTACTGTTTCAGTTTTTGTAGGTCTTTGGCAACTGTTGTTTTCTAGTGGCTCTTTTGTAGGCGTTTGGCAACTGTATATTTTTCAGTGGCTTTGTTATATCGGTCTAAGATATGTCAGAGTCTATTTCTAGCTAAAGAAATCTTTGCCTTTGTCTCACTGTCAGTCTGTGGTGAAATACATACCCTTTTGATGAAGGGTAAGTCTGTCAGGTAGATCCTCATCATGTCATATGATTTATCATCAGGGTTACAGAAGACAGAGACTAGGGTGCTACTGGTGTTACTACTGTTGTAGTTGTTGTTATTGGTGCCAGCATTGTTGTTGCTGCTGGTGTTGTGTTCATCATCAATGTTGTTATTACTGTTGATGGTGTTGAAGGTGGTGCTGGTGGCAGTGTGGCTGGTATTGTTGTTTGTATGTGGGGTGTTGTGGTTGCCATTGTTGTTGTTATAGTTGTTTGTGTGGGGTATGTTGCAGTTATTGTCACTATTGTTGTTGTTGTTTTGGTTTCATATGTATGTTGTTGTATTGTCCTAATCTCCATCTTATTTTTAAGAATGTTTTTTCAAATGCAAACAATCAATTTTTCTGACCTTATATGTAGCAAATTTTTGTACTGTGTTGCATATTCCAGAGGTGTAATTGTTGCTGTTGATGGTGGCATTGTTTTCGATGCACTGGTGTCAAAGTCTTCTGGTAGTTTACATTCCGATATGACTATCCCATCAATTTTGTTTGGGTACCGGTGTTTATTTTTACCAGGCTGAGATTGTTGTTGTTGCTGTTTCATCCACTTGAGTTAGTTGTAAAAGTGTTTGTTACAGGCATGGTTTACTTGGCAGCATTCTTGTTGGATGAATGTCATGAATCTGTCTCTTTCATGTGGTGTAGTAGTGTTTTTCAGTTCATGCAGTAACACTTTCTTTCATTTCTGGTATATTTTCTTTGCTGCCACTATGAAAGATCGCTCAATAAAGAGAATGAATGGGAGAAAGAGAGTCTGCCAAATGTCGGCCCAACAGAGGGACCAGCTATCCGACTTGACAGTTCCATGGTAGATAAAGCAATTATGAGTATGAAGACAGGGAAAGCCCCCGGCACATCAGGAATCACTGCAGAGATGCTCAAAATATCTGGCAGTGTCAGCTATAGCCTAGTCACCCATATTGTTAACAAGGTGATACACGAATGACTGGTGTAGCAGCACCATAGTCAACTGCTACAAGGGTAAAAGTGAGGCTTTAGATACAAATTACAGAGGTATCAAGTTGTTGGATCAGGTTATGAAAGTCATGGAGAGGGTCATAGCCCAACTAATTAGGGAGAGAGTTAGTTTAGATGAGATGCAGTTTGGGTTCGTGCCAGGGAAAAGCACCACTGATTCTATATTTCTGGTAAGACAGCTGCAGGAGAAATACCTAGCCAAGGATAAACCTCTGTACCTGGCTTTCGTTGACATGGAGAAAGCCTTTGACAGGGTCCCCCAATCCCTTATCTGGTGGTCAATGAGGAAACTAGGGATAGAAGAATGGTTAGTGAGAGCTGTGCGAGCCATGTACAGAGACGCTGCCAGTAAGGTGAGGGTTGGCAATGAGTACAGTGAAGAATTCCGGGTAGAGGTAGGGGTCCACCAAGGTTCTGTCCTCAGCCCCCTCCTATTTATCATAGTCCTCCAGGCGATAACAGAGGAATTCAAGACAGGATGCCCCTGGGAGCTCCTCTATGCTGATGACCTTGCACTAATTGCTCAATTACTATCAGAACAAGACGAGAAGTTTCAGGTGTGGAAGCAGGGAATAGAATCGAACGGCCTTAGGGTCAACTTAGCTAAAACCAAAGTTCTAATAGGTACGAAGGTAGACAAAACACAGATCCCTTCAGGTAGATGGCCCTGCTCGATCTGTAGAAAAGGTGTAAGTAGAAACTCTATAAGATGTACCGAGTGCAAGCTATGGACACATAAGAGGTGCAGCAATATCAAAAGCAGGTTAACTAGGAACTTAGTTTTTGTATGTGGCAGATGTTCAGGTGCAATAAACACTGAAAATATGCAGAAAACAACTTCTGTCTCATTCCAGGGAGAAAAACTAGAGGTAGTTGATTGCTTCTGCTATCTGGGTGACAAAGTTAGTAGTGGGGGTGGGTGCACTGAAACTGTAGCTGCTAGAATAAGAATAGCCTGGGCAAAGTTCACAGAGCTCTTACTTCAGCTGGCGACAAAGGGCCTCTCGCTCAGAGGAAAAGGCAGACTGTATGGCGCATGTGTACGAACAGCCATACTACATGGCAGTAAAACATGAGCCTTGACTGCTGAGGACATGCTTAAGCTTGCAAGGAATGAAGCCAGTATGCTCCGATGGATGAGTAATGTCAGTGTGCATTCCCGACAGAGTGTAAGTATCTTGAGAGAAAAGTTGAACCTAAGACGCATCAGTTGTGGTGTGCAAGAGAGAGGATTACGCTGGTATGGACATGTGGTGAGAATGGATGAGGATAGCTGTGAAAAAGTGCCACACCCTAGTGGTTGAGGGAACCCGTGGAAGAGGCAGGTCCAGGAAGACCTGGGATGAGGTGGTGAAGCACGACCTCCGAACTTTAGGCCTCACCGAGGCAATGACTTCTGACTGAGACCTTTGGAAATATGCTGTGTGAGACCAAAATCCAAGGCCTCTGCCAGGGATGTAGCCAGCCCACTTATGGGTAACATTCCTTCTTTGGACACTAAACTCCGCTTACGAAGACCTGTTGAGGCAAGTGAAATCGAAATCGAACTAAATTTGTAGACTGGCACCTATGCCAACTTCTTCATTGAACACTAAACTCGGCTTGCAAAGACCTGTTGGGGCAAGCGAAAGCGAAATCGTTATGGCACCAGTACCAGTAAATCACTAAGAGCACCGTCCAAGGGTGATCATTGCCAGAGCACCAGCTGTCTGGCTTTCGTGCCAGTGGCACGTAAATAGCACCATTTGAGCGTGAGCGTTACCAACGTTGCCAGTACTGCTGGACTGGTTCCTGTGCAGGGATAGAAGAATGGTTAGTGAGAGCTATGCGAGCCATGTACAGAGACACTGCCAGTAAGGTGAGGGTTGGCAATGAGTACAGTGAAGAATTCCGGGTAGAGGTAGGGGTCCACCAAGGTTCAGTCCTCAGCCCCCTCCTATTTATCATAGTCCTCCAGGAGATAACAGAGGAATTCAAGACAGGATGCCCCTGGGAGCTCATCTATGCTGATGACCTTGCACTAATTGCTGAATTACTATCAGAACTAGACGATAAGTTTCAGGTGTGAAAGCAGGGACTAAAATCGAAGGGCCTTAGGGTCAACTTAACTAAAACCAAAGTTCTAATAAGTACGAAGGTAGACAAAACACAGACCCCTTCAGGTAGATGGCCCTGCTCGAAATACACCATTTCGAGCGTGGCCGTTGCCAGTACTGACTGGCCTTCGTGCCGGTGGCACATAAAAGCGCCCACTACACTCTCTGAGTGGTTGGCGTTAGGAAGGGCATCCAGCTGTAGAAACTCTGCCAAATCAGATTGGAGCTTGGTGTAGCCATCTGGTTCACCAGTCCTCAGTCAAATCGTCCAACCCATGCTAGCATGGAAAGCGGACGTTAAACGATGATGATAATGCTTTGTAACATCGTGATTTAGTTTTCTAGCTTGGTGTTCTGGGAGTCCTAGCCGCTTGAGTCAAATTAACAGATTTCATGTATAGTTTGCAGGAATTATTTTGATTTTTAGACAGCAGAACACAGAGCCTTTCAGCATCTTGCTAGCTCGGCCAGAGCTTATTCTACTTCATTTTTGTATCTGGTTTGCAAGATTCTTCATGTGAACTTGTGTTGAAGCAAATTATTTTGTCTGGGGAGAGTCATATTGTCTTAATGCCTTATTATCTAACACACTCGCCAGTTTGATTTCCACTCATTTATCATTTATATTTTTCCTTCCAAAATTTTTGTTGCTTTTGCAACCTTTTCAATGGATGTTGACTCTGTCTGTTATTGGAGCTGCGTTGTTTTTTGTCTGTTTGTGCAAATGTGTGTGCGTGTGCATATATGTATGTTTGTGTATGTATGTATTCTCCATATTCGTGTGTTTGTATGTGTGTGTACCTCTGTCTCCTTGTATGTGCATGTTCGAGTGTCTATGCGTATGGGTTTGTGTGATAATGTACGTATGTCTGTTGTGTATGAATGTGTCTCCATGTGTCTTTGTGTGCTTGTGTGTCTGTATTACCTATGTACCTATCTATTATCTATTCAATTGTTTTGCAACAACTGTGAAGAGAATTTCCCACGTATGTACATTGTTCTGATTTTATTTATAAAATTTATCATCAACAGAGAAAGAGCTGATTTTCATCTCAGAAACAAGACTCTTTCATAGAAATTTAAACATTCTGCACACATAAGTATGTATGCATGGATGTGTGGATCTACATGCTTAGACTTATGTATAACTACAAGGGTGGGCTGAAAAATTCCATAGGCAGATTATGAAGGTGTGATACAAGAGCTGTGAAATTGTGTATGCGTTAATTTCAAATCTTCTTATTAGTAACTACATTGTTTCCTTCCAGATAAACTGACATCTAACTGTTCAAAATAGATTTCAAAAGTAGTGATTTCTCTTGAAAATAGACAAAATTTGGCACTGTGGTGTTATCAAGTAACTGTAGAAAAAGGGTTTAGCCCCCAAGGACATTCATGCTGACATTAGGAGAGGATGCACAATGGTGCAAAAGAGGGCAGATGATTTTAGGAGGGGAAGGGAGAGTCTTGAAGGAGACCCAAGATCTGGATAACTGCCACCACTGAGGAAAACATTCCTCATGTTCACCACATGGTAATGGTTATGACAGGCAATTGATTATAATTCAAATAGCCAATACCATTAGCATGTCCCATGAGAGAGTCGAGAATATTTTGCACAATGAACTTCTCATGTCAAAGGTTTCTGCTTGGTGGGTGCCATCTGATCAAAAATGCACCAGGCTGATCACATTACAGGAAAATCTGACACTGTTTGAGGCAGATACAATTGGTTTCCTTGAACATTACCTAACCCAGAATGAGTGTTGGGTTCTTCATTTTGAGCCAGAGACAAAGAGATAATACAGTGGAAACGCTCCTCCTCACCTGCTCCAAAGAAAGCCAAGTTAATTTCATATGCAGGGAAGGTGATGGCCTTAGTTTTTTGGAATGCAAAAGGCATTGTGTTTATTGACTATCTTCAAAAGGACCATGCCATTAATGCAGAGTACTCTGCCAACTTGCTGAGACAATTATGAAAGGCTATCAAAACACTCAGTAAAACTGATGAAAGGGGTCTTGTTTCATCAGAGCAGCGCTCCAGCACACAAGTCCCTAGTTTCAATGGCTGCTGAGCATGACTGTGGTTTTGAACTAGTTGATCAGCCTCCCTATTCTCCTAATTTGGTCACATTTGACTATCATCTGTTTCCCTAACATAAAAGAAAAACACTTGGCTGGGAAAAAGTATTGCAGTGATGACAACATTATATCTATTGTTGACCAACAGAATGAAAACTTCTTCACCAATGGTGATCCAAGCACTGCAACACCGATGGAGGAAGTGTGTGAACCACAAGGGTTGCAAAATAAACCTCATTTGGTCACATTCCATGAGAGTATCTTGGTCAGCCTATGAACTTTTCAGCTGATCTTCATACATATGTTTGAATGTCTATACATGCGTATATGCATCTATAATAAGCTAAACTTCTGAAATGCTTTACATATTTTCACAGCTCTGACTTGTAACTGTAGTTTTGTGTAGTACTCAGGCAGCCAGTTACATAGCCAAAACATGCAATAATCACAGCTATAAATCTAAAACTATAGTCCAAAGGCAGCATTTGTATCCAGAGAATTTGTTTCAGTATGGATATTTTCTTTTTAATGTATTAATAGGCCAACTAATTTTTACTGTTTCGTACACTTTCTTTACTGTTCCAGGTGATTATGTTTGATCTTTTATGCCCACATAAAACTATGATTCTGACAAGAGCATATCACCAGTATTCATACACATACCCTTTACATTACCGTAACTTATATTTCAATCTTCACAACTATCCTTTCTATTGCTTGCATTGTATTGTGCTTTAGCCCCTATATCTAGGGCGGGCAGCCCCTGGCATGTGTGCCAAACATAGCACGCCAATAACTTGTTTCTGGCACACGAAACTCTCTCTCTAGTAACCCTCCATTTAACGACTTTCTGTCAATAGTATATTACAGATCCGATCTATATATTTGTGGAAACTACATTTTATTTTCCAGGCTGAAATTTGAAACTGAATCTAAGGATTCTCGCTCACTCGATCTACCGCTATTGGCTGACCAGGCATGAAAAATTTCGTTGTCCTGTCAAACAGACAAAATAGAAAAACAACATAACACGACCAAATGACAAATGCACACACAGACAAAATATGCCTTGTACGTTACATCAACATTCTCTTTCTCCCATTTTTACCTGGCCGATGAAACTGTAACAAATGGGAAAACTGCATTCCTATTCTTTTTCATTTGTTTTCCTTCAATGCCACTGATTCATCACATTTTGCTATACATCCTGCTACATTTGGTGAACCTGACATGATATGGCATGTCACTTCAGCTGCCACAATCGGTGACCCTCAGCTGCTACATATTAAACGTAAGTTGAAAAATAAACTTACCTTTATGTAGTTTTTCTCAGATTTCCTATCATGCTATTTGTTATGACTTATGAATACAGTAGATATACTTGTACAGCATGTATACAATAATATCTTAACTTTTTCTAATAAATAAGCCAGTACTGTATTGTAGTTTTTGTTAAACAGATCATTTGATGTCTGTCGATGTTCAAGTGACTAAATTGCATTTAGAGGACTACAGGTCAATGCTTCTAAATTCAGTTCACATGCAAGTCTGGGTTAGTTGATTGTGGTAATGTTTTCATTGTAGTTGTTGTGTGTACATTGTGCATATAGAGTACATGTATTGCATACATACAAGATTGTGCATACCCCAGACTGTTATTTCGAGCTTGAACTGTTGCACATGTCATCGCTTCTTGAAATGATTTACTGTAAGCGTCAAATTATTCACGGCCATAAAATTTCAATTTGTTACAGACTTTGTCTTTTCTTTACTGATCTTTGTGCTGTGCCCTTCCTACCATTTTGTGGGGATAGCAAACTATTTTCTTTAATTAAAATACTAATAAAAAGTAAAGTGGTTTGTTCTACATTTCTCTTTCCTCCTTTTTCATATATATCATTATCTCGTGTATTTTTTTTTTCTGCCCTTTATACATTGTGCAGAATGTCAGGACCACTAGCTAAGAAACGATGTCATTCATCTGAAGAGGTTATTTGAGAATTTCAAAAATACTGGTCTGAAAAGTTTGTTATGATTAAGAGAGACAATAAAGCATTATGTATTTTCTGTTCCGAAACTGTTGTTTGTAGAACTTCTGTAAAAAGCATTTTGAAAGTGTTCATAAGAACTTACGCAATAAAACTGAAGAAAACAAAGAGAATTAATTTTTCATGAACTCAGCAAAACAAAAAAAACAGGCTGATACTTTTATAAGCTTTATCTCAGGCAAGCCCAGTTTCAACTTAGTTGTTACTAGTTTTGAGGTTTCAAAAATTATTGCCCAACATGGAAAGCCACTCAGTGATGAGGAGTATATTAAAGAAGCTTGGCTAGAGTGTGCACCTTTCCTTTTTGACAATTTTTCAGAAAAGGAAAAGATTATTCAATGCATTAAAAAATTGTCTGTAAGTAGGAAAACAGTTAAGGATAGAATATTTAAGATGGAGATTTTTTCTATTTGTATTGATGAAAGTACAGACATTACATCGTCAGCTAGGTTAGTCATTTTTTCTTGATTTTGTAAAGGTGACGAAATATGTGAACTGGGCTGAAATATGTAAAGCAGCTGTGAATGAATTCTCTTCTCAACATATTGACATTTCAAAAGTAGTATCCCTCACAACAGATGGTGCCCCCAGCATGACTGGTGAGAAGGCAGGATTTGTAAATCTGTTTGCAAAAGAAGTTGGTCATACACTGATAGGTTTTCATTGCATCATACATGAGGAGATTTTATGTGCAAAAGCTGGCCTAAAGGAACTTCAAGAAGTGATGTAGACTGTTACCAAGGTTGTTAATTACATTTCTGCTCGGGTTTTAAATAAAAGACAATTTTAAGTTTAATGAATGAGGTAGAATCTGTGTACAGAGGACTGAAAATGTACAAAAATGCTCGATGGCTTAACCGTGGTTTGGTTCTGAAATGATTTGTTGAATGCTTAAATGAGATAAAACTCTTTTTGAATGACCAACATGTTTCTCATCAAGAATTGTCTGACATCATGTGGGTTTATAAACTGGTGTTTCTTTGCAGATTTTTGTGAACATTTGAATGACTTGAATGTTAAATTACAAGGCTCTGGTAAGGCACTTGATGTTATGTTTGGTTACATAAAGGCTTTTAAAATGAAGCTAGAAGTTTTTAAGAAGGATGTGGACAATGAGAGATTTAGATACTTCCCAAACCTAAAGAGGTACATCAATGATCTCTCAAAAGATGACAGAACAGAGCGCCAATGTCTTCAAAAGTTGTTTGTAAACATTATCAAGTCAACTGTTGAACAGTTTTCCACAAGGCTTGCTAAATTCAGGGAACTGGAATCAAACTGGAAGAACTAAACTTACAAATGTTTTCATGGATAGACATGATTGATTTTGAAATGCAGTTGATTGAACTTCAAGGTAGCTCAATTTGGAAGTAAAAATTTATTGACCTTAGAGTTGACTTAGAAAATATTGAAAAAAAGTGATTAGATATAGGAGTACCAGAGAGGAGTGCAGAAAACAAGTTATTAAGGATTTGGAATGCCATTCCAGAAAATTCCAGTTGAAAAACTTTGCAACAGCACTAATATCCATGTTTTCATCAACATATGCCTGTGAATCCTTGTTCTGAGTGATGAACTTTGTTAAGTCTTGTAATAGGAGTAACCTGACGGATGAAACTAATAGTGCCTGCATATCTTTGAAGGTTACAAAATATAAACCCGATACAAAATCTCTGTCATCAGTGATGCAGCAGCAGAAGTTCCACTGATAATACTGCATATACATGTATATCGAAAGGAGTCAGCAAGTTTTCTATCAAACTAATATTTCTTTTGAAAGTTGCAAAGGTTGTCTGCTAGTTTTCTGCCGGACTGATATTTTATCTAATGTCTTCGTTGAAAGTGGCAAAGATTCACTGTTTTTTGATTGAAGGTGAATAAATATATTTTCCATTATTATATACTGTGTTTAACTACTCTGGTGATTTTTTTTATCATTTATTAAAAAAGTTCTTAACATACACTTCCTTAAGAAATATCAAGTAGCCTCATAGGCAATTTTTCATTTTGACTTGAAGGCATTCCGTAAATTTTTTATTTATTTTGCTGGGTGGAAATTGACATTTTCTTTCAAGGCAGCATAAAGTGAAAGAAAGGAAATGAACAGGGACAGAAAGTGTGTGTTGTATGTGTGAAAGAGAGAGAGAGAGGTGAAGGAGTGACAGCGTACATTTTAAAATTTATTTTTCTTGCATTTTTTGAGTGAGTGATTGACTGAGAGAGAGAGAGGGGGAGAGAGAGAGAAAGAGAGAGAGAAGGTATGTGTTGCTGTGTGTGACACAGAGAGAGTGTAAATTTTATTTATTTATTTACTTTTTCTCGCATCTTTTTTTAGTGTGTGATTGACAGAGAGAGAGAGAGGTGTTGTCAGAGAGAGAGAAAATGTCTTGCTGTGTGTGTGTGTGTGTGTGTGTGTGTGTGTGTGAAAAAGAGGGAGAGAGTGACAGTAAAAAAATTTTTGAAAGAAAAACTAAAGAAATAAAATTTATACTATCACTTACTCTCTCTCTCTCTCTCTGACACACACAGAGCAAGACACCTTCTCTCTCTCTCACTAAAAAAGATGCATGAAAAAGTAAATAAATAAAATTTACACTATCTCTCTCATGCACACACAACAACACACCTCTCTCTCAGTAAATCACTCACACACTCAAAAAAGATGAGAAAATTTTTTTTAAATGTATGCTCTCTCTCCCTCACACACCCACACACACATGCACTTTCTGTCTCACACCCCTCATCAACACATACATACATTCATGTCTATTTCCCCTCTCTTTCATTTTATGCTGCCTTCAAAGAAAATGTCAATTTCCACCTACAAAAATAAATAACATTTTTTTATGGAATTTACTGAATGTTGTACCTTAACAGCTGATTGATTTTTGACATATGTTCTCAAAAAAATTTAGTTGGCACATGTGAAAGAATTTTGTATCAGAGATTTTTGGCAGTTTTGGCACGCACTCTCAAAAAGTTGCCTACCCCTGCCCTATATCATGATTCATAGAAAGATAGCATTATGATATTTTGTACATCAATGAGACACATTTAGCATACATCCATAAAGCCTGCATTGCCCTTCACATCTAATTGTTCTACCTCATCTGTTCTTGTATGCATGCATGCATACATACGTGTCTGTATGTATGAATATGTAAGATTCATACCATGCTGCATAGGGTTTGCGTATATAGACATATATGATGTATGTATATATAAATATATGAGGTTAATACTGTGTATATGTATATATATGGACATATGACTACTTTCATACCCTTCTTACCCCACTCTTTACTGGCCCTATGTTAAGGGTACACATGTCTGTGGAGTGCTTAGCTACTTGCACGTTAATTTCACGAGCAAGCTGTTCCGTTGATCATATCAGCTAGGACACTTGTTGTCGTAACCAATGGAGTACTACTACTCCTCTTATTAAAGGTGATGCCTTAGATAGAAACAACTACAGAGGTATCAAGCTGTTGAATCAGGTCATGAAAATTACAGAGAGAGTTACAGCTCAATTGATTAGGAATAGAGTTAAACTAGACGAGATGCAGATTGGTTTTGTTCCTGGGAAAGTACTACAGATGCTATCTTCCTAGTGAGACAACTGCAAGAAAAGTATTTGGTCATAAGTAAACCATTGTACTTAGCCTTCATTGACCTGGAGAAAGCTTTCAACAGGGTTCCCTGCTCTCTTAATTGGTGGTCTCTAAGGAAGCTAGGAGTAGAAGAGTGGCTCATTAGAACCATACAAGCCATGTACAGCAATGCTGTCAGTAAGGTGAGAGTCGGCCTTGAATACAGTGATGAATTTAGCATACAAGTTGGAGTTCACTAGTGATCAGTGCTTAGTCCATTCTTATTTATCCCAGTTCTCCAGGCCATAACAGAGAAATTCAAAATTGGAATCCCATGGGAAATGTTATATGCTGATGACCTTGCTCTTATTGCAGAATCTGAAGCAGAATTGGAGAAATTCTCAATTTGGAAGTAAAAGCTGGAATCAAAATGCCTTAGCCTTAAAGTTAACCTAGCAAAGACTAAAGCTGTTGTTAGCAAGAAAGCAAATAAGATTCTCTTTCTTCAGGAAAATGACCATGTTCAATATGTAGGAAAGGAGTGGGAAGTAATTCCATTTGCTACATCAAGTATAAGCTGCAGATACATAAGAGATGCAGTGGAATCAAAGGTAGATTAACAGATAAGGTCACTTTCATGTGTGGCAGATGTACAGGAACAATAAGTACTAAGAGCACATGGAACTTGGACTCAATTAAATGCCCAGGTGGCTCTCTTGACATAGTAGATAGTTTCTGCTACTTCGGTGACAAAATTAGTAATGGTGGTGGATGTTCTGAAAGTATTGTTTGTAGACTAAGAATAGGATGGAGGAAGTTCAGAGAGCTACTGCCTCTGTTGGCAACAAAAGGATTCTCTCTTAGAGTGAAAGGTAGATTGTATGACGCTTGTGTGAGAATGGCCATACTCATGGTAGTCAGACATGGGCTCTGAATGCAGAGGACATGCATTGACTGGAGAGGAATGAAGGTAATATGCTCCATTGGATTTGCAACATCAGTGTGCATGACCAACAAAGTGCAACTGTGTTGAAAGAAAAGTTAAGCATAAAAGGGATTAAATGTTGCTTGCAAGAGAGGAGAATGCATTGGTTTGGACATGTGATGCATATGAGTAAAGACAGCTCTATACAGAAGTGTCAATCACTGAAAGTGAATGGTACTGGTGGAAGAGGGAGACCCAGGAAGACATGGAATGAAGTGGTGAGGACTGATCTTAGGATGTTAGGGCTCATAGAGGAAATGACAATAGATTGAGATGTTTGGCAATATGAGATTCTAAAGAAGTCCCACCTATGTCAGTGAAACTGAGTTCTAGAAGCACTGTGTTCCACCCACATGTAAGATCAACTTTTCACACACTCTACCCCAAGAAACCGAACTACATCTCCTCTTCTAAACTGTATCGTTCTCTTCTTCCCATTTCTTCTTCATAAACAATGATTGTCTTCCAATCCCCTTTCCTCCCCTCACTGCCCTGCTCACTGTATTGCTGCTTTCCCCCTACCCTATCTTTATACCCAGATTTTTACCAGTCACTGCAATTCCCACTCTTTACTTGTGCCTTCTTGGCAATACCTGACCATGTATATTATGACCTCCATACCTCTCCTCCTTACTTTACCATCACATCTATGCTCTGATCTATGTTACTTGCGAATATGCACTGGCACATCATCTCCTGTTCTCTCTTGCACTTTTACTGTTACTCACTCTCTCTCTCCCTTTCCATTGCTCTTCCCTCTGGCTGGGTAGCCATGTATGCCATCTACAGCAGCACACCTGTTTCTGCCCTCATTCTTGATCACTCTCTCTCTCTCCTTCTCTTGCTTTCCCTCTGACGAGGTAACCAAGTATCTCTTTTACATCAGCACACCTGTTTCTGTCCTCTTTCTTGTCCTCTGTCTCTGGGTAACCATGTACCACCTCAATAGCAAGACACCTGTTTCTGCCTCTCTGTCTCACTCTAGCCTTTCATCCTTTAACACAAGTTCCCTCCTCAAATGCCCCTGTCCCTCTCAAAATCCCTTGTCTTGTGAGTTACTTAGTGACCCTGCCAGTACTGGTGCCACTTAAAAAGCATCCAGTTCACACTATAAAGTGGTTGGCATTTGGATGGGCATCCAGCTGTAAAAATCATGCCAAAACTAACCTCACTTGTGCTAGTGCAACATAAAAAAGCACTGAGTCCACTCTACAGAGTGGTTGGTGTTAGGAAGGGCATCCAACCATAAAAAAAACTCTGCCAAAACAGACACAGCAGCCTAAAATAGTCTTCTACCTGGTCAGTTCCTGTCCATCATCCTACCCATGTAAGCATGGAAGACAGATGTTAAATGATGATGATAATGTTAGATCCATCACAGGACATATTTTCATTTATCTTTTGAGCTCTAGTTCATTTCTTATCAGATACAAGAAAATTAAATCATTTAATATAGATTTGTTAGTCTGGCTTCCTTCACTTTACAATCGGGTAGGAATACTTACCTTGGTCAAACTTAATATCTATACAGAATCAAGTCAATCTTTTCTTCATCGTTTATATTTTTGACATATACTTTGAAGATATTCTCAAAAAGACATGTGTAAGGCAGAACTGACTCCTTGACATATTTCCATGCAATACCTTATTCTCTCAATGATAATTCCTGATGGTAGATCAGGACGAATCCTGGTTTTCTGACTTTGTGGTCTCTGGAATTCTAGGATTTACAAGAGGTGAACAGGACTGAAAGCATTTTACTTTTTCTCTACTTCAACAAGATTGTAACCAAATGCCTCCTATGCTATTGTACTTTTGAAATCATTGTTTTGTTTATTAGAAGTTGCTTAGCTCATCCCTAAGCTCTTTTTTTCCCAGTTGCTTATTTGATTGTGATGATATTGCTACCGTGTGTGTGTGTGTTAATCTATGATTACAAATCCTTAACTGAAAGATCTTACAGAGTCAGATCATGCCTGGGTTACCATACTCCCTCACTGAAAGGCACATTTGGCCCAGACATGGCTGGTTGCAATAAAAGCTTTTGGTTTGCAATCTTAATTATCCCACAATGCATACAAACTTACATGTAAATAAATAAATGCCTTCAAAGCCATACAGTAGCAGAGTAAAGAAAATGCAGAATAATATTGGTAATTGATGCCTCTACTAATAAAGAAAAAGGATTTCATCCTGTATGAAAAAGCAGGCTCTAGCATATTTTGCAACTGAGAGGCATCAGTTCATCAGCAGGATAGTCATCTTTCTATAAATAAGAAATAAGAAATTAAATGTTAATTTGCATGAGCAGACCAAATCAACCAATTGTCTTTCTTCTATACAACCTGGTTCTCTGAAATTACTAATATTACTTCCTTCAGTTTCCTCTTCTAGAGGTACTACCCATTGGGAATAAATGACATTTTTTGACCCAGCACTCATCCAATTAAATTAAGAATCCAAACCACTGCAATCATTTCTTCAGTACACTTCAGTTGATACCTTTAATGTCTGGTCACTCTCAAACCATTTATATTTAGTTTCTTCACATTGCACGATACTTCAAAGCAAGGGATTCTATTAAAAGCCTACTGAAAATCAATAAATACAAAGTATGGCTTGCTTCACAAGAAATATGGCATTTGTAGTTTTGGTGCAAAATGAAACTAACTTTATACTAAACTGACTTTGCTGAAACACTTTCAGCTTCTTTCAAAACATGTTTCATTAAATTGAGGGCTCTCTCTCCATCTATCAGCTACTATTATATCATTGGGGAAAATATCCACCTGCATTGTCTGATTAACTATGTGTACCTGTTTTTCTTTATGAAATAAGCTACACAAAACATGTTTTTGAATTACATGTATTTACTTTATATACATATATGAGATGAAGACTTTTTTTTAACATTTACTATCTATGTTCCATGCGGGCATGGGTTGGAGAGTTATTAATGCAGAAAGTTGGTATCTCAGCTACTAGCAGTTGAGATCTGCATAATCTAGACAGCGTTTTTAGATTTCATTATTTTCTTTAACCCGGGTAACACTGGGTATTTCTGCTAGTGATGTTAATAAATTTGACATCCAAAATCAACAATGTTTTATCCTAAAAGGAGTTGCAAATAATTCATTAGGCATTTTTATCCATGTATTTTATGAAGAGGTTTCACTATCATGAAATTAACATTTTTTTCTCATGTTCTTGAACCAGAACTTCTCTTAAAAGTATTTAAATAATCATTTTATACACCTTCAGAGAGATTTCACTTTTAACTTTAAAGCTGTTAATATACAGAAAATTTTTTTTTTTAATATCTGAGAATAAAAGAGATATCATTTTAAAGTTAAATAAATAAATAAAAAAACTGCCTTACTTGCCCATGCATTCATCTATATCTCCTCGTGATTTTTCTTGACCTCGATAGCGCTCTTTGCAACTGAGAGGCATCAGTTCATCAGCAGGATAGGCATGTTTCTAAAGAATAAGAAATTAAAAACTGAAGTCAATAATTTGCATGAGTAGAGAAAGTCAGCTACAAAGTATATTACTAATTCATTAAACCACTGCAATCATCTCTTCAGCACACTTGAGTTGATGCTTTTGATATCTAGACATCTCAAATCATTCAGACTTAATTACTTTATTTTGCGCACTGAGAGTGAATGTGTGCTCTTCTTCGCTGTCATACCTCACAAATGAACCCGTTTTGAAAAGAATAATGACTAGCAATGTCAAGTGCTAAAGACAGTGGATAGAGAAAGGAGAAATAACAGCACTCCAGGCTAAAGGTCTTCACCCACATAAGATGTTGTTATCTGTTTGGGGGGATATGAAAGGTTTAGTCCACTTGAACATTTAAACTCCATTTGGCTTGCACGGTTTTCTCACGCACAGCATTTGACAGAGTATCAACAGCTGGATGCCCTTCCTAAACGCCAACTACTCAGAGTGTAGTGGGTGCTTTTACATGCCATCGGCATGAAGGCCAGTCAGGCGATGCTGGGCACAGGTGCCATCACAATTT
>NC_142928.1:112416036-112438536 GCF_046866305.1 Octopus bimaculoides | reverse complement strand
ATTCACTCATGAGGCTTTGGTTGGTCCGAGTCTACAGAAGAAACTCGTCCCCCGTTTGAAATTTGCATTGGATTTTGTATGAAAAAAAAAAAAAGGGAGTGGGGATTGTTTGTAGTTTGTAAAGAAAACATTAAATGTGCCTGTAAAAAAAAAACATGGTCTTTCTCTCCAACTAAAAGACATGAAAATCTATCAAAGGCAAATAAGTACCAGGGGTGGGGGAAAAAAGAGAGAACTACCACTCAATCATTCCAGAACTCCCAGAATAAAAACATTAGCACCTGAAAGATTTTCCCTCTCTTCATTACTAAATGTCTTTCCCTCTTCTTCATTGTCAAAAGTAAAGAAGCTAGAAAAGATTGATCATATTTCAGTCTAATTGTCATTGTAAATGACTGAGGCTTTCATTTCTCTGTCACTTCACTCCTTTTCTCTGTGATTAAGAGAGTGAAGGTGCATGGTTCAGTGGTTAGAGGTATTCAGCCCATGATCGTAAAGTCAGGAGTGCGATTCCCTGCAGCACAGTGTGTTTTTGAGCAAGGTACTTTACTTCACCTTGCTGCAGTCAACTCAGTTGGCAAAAAAGAGTTGTAGCTGTAATTCAAAGAGGCCAGCCTTGTCACAGTCTGTGTGAGGCTGAATGTTCCTGAGAACTACCTTATGGCATGTATGTCTGTGGAGTACTCAGCCACTTGCATGTTAATTTTACAAGCAGACTGTTCGTTGATCAGATAAACAGGAACTTCATCATCATAACCGATGGAATACCATTTTTAAAAAAGAGTCAAAGGAAAGGAAATGTTCCATATCATAAGGCAAAAATGTCATGTGTTTAGTATAAGTAGTAAAAGCTAAAATGAAATAATTGCTATTCTGTCATGTATCCACCCTCGACTCATGCTCAGTTTGATAACAACAGCCTGCGCATCAGTGATTTTGGCCTCTAGATCTGAGGCCCACAAATGCCGTTGTTAGGACCAGATCAACACCCACAGTGACCCTGACGACTAAAAAGATTTTCCTACCCCTATATAGGATCTTTTTTTCATTTTCTTCCAACCACTTGAAGGTTTATCTTGCTCCAGTCCACTCAGCTGGTCAAAATGAGTTGTAGCTGTAATTCAAAGGGGTCAGCCTTGTCATATTCTGTGTGAGGCTGAATCTCTCTGAGAACTATGTTAATGATATGCATGTCTGTGGAGTACTCAGCCACTTGCAAGTTAATTTTATCCTCATGTGGAAATGAAAAGTGAAACTGACATCTAATATTTGCTGTGTCTATGTATCTAAGTATCAACTTTTCTTTCGATCTATGTATCTACTGTCTCTCTCACTTTCTCTCTTTCTCTTTCACTTTCTTTGTGTCCCTCCTCTCTTCCGCTTTTAATTTAACAATGTGTGTATGTATCTATGTATCAACTTTTCTTTTGATCTATGTATCTACTTTTCTTGTGACCCTGTCACCACTCACTGTCTCTTTCACTCTCTCTCTTTCTCTCTCACTTTCTTACTTCTCTCTGAAACATTTAAAAAGACAAAACAAACACCATCACCACTCACTGTCTCTCTTACTTCCTGTCCTCTCTCTCGCTTTGCTACTCACTTCTTCCTTTGAAGTAAGCATGACACACACCCCAGGTACATACATATGAAAAGAACAAGTTGGTGCATTAATATTGTTCATATAGACAGATCTACACTTATGTACATACATATATGAGTCTACCTTTTCAGATAGGGTTACTTACAACTGTGTGTCCAGTGGAAAGACCACAGTTAGATAAGACAATGGGACAGTAGAACAATACAACATATAACACTGTCAATGTAGTGATAATTATATGTGTTTAGCTAATGTTCAGATCAGCTGGTCTTTCATGTGTGTAGTTTCTCATAGGAGCATCTATTAATAATGGTATGTTGACACTTATTACCTAAATAACTGGTGCCACAAGACCATGGGTGCTGGTGGAGTTAGGTTCCTATTAGGTGACGCGTTCCATGGGAAAACCTCAAAGTCAGTAGGGTAGTATCCTACAACTTTGTGCATGAGTAGTGGTGTGACTGTCCCAAGGAAAAACATAATGTAAGGATAAACGTGTATATTCTGGACATTTAAGCATGCATCGTATGTGGTGGTATGTTCATCACTAAAAACTAGAATATAAGGATAAAGTGCATGATTATTTAAGATGGTGAAGAAAAAGTATGGGTAGTGGTGTATTTGTCAGTTAGAGGGTGGTATGTGGGGATATAGGTAAGTGTTTGTACAGGACAGTGAACAGGCAAGTACTATACCATATTGTGGTTCCTAGGAGTACTTTGTGATGTCATATCACAATATGCATTTGATTAGAAATCCAGGTACCTCATGTATGCTAATTAAGGCTGTGATGGGGTACTCCATATATGCTAATTATAGCTGTGATGGTGCTGAATTCTGTCTATTGTAATGGGTGAATGTGCATCTCTTTGCAGGCATGCAACATGCTATTTGATCTGACAGTTTGTTAATAATCTTTACTCTTATTAATAAAATGGACAGAGATTCCTCTGAGCATAGTCTGCACCTCCTAGAAAGGGCGTTGTTGGGTTGTGTGTGTCTTATTACTGTCCAAACAGAGCATGCTATTTCTACTATATTCAGTGTGCACCAAGGAATTCCTAACATAGATCTAGTGACGAACATCACATCTTGTCCCAACCTTCAAAACGCAGAGTAGATAAAACAGGGGACAACTGATGAAGGGATTGTTCTTTATGTTGCCTGTCTTGTTTCTCTATTTGTTTCTTTCGCTGTCCGGAAAAAAAAAGTTCGTTTCCCATGTTCTTTTGTTTTTTTATGTTCTCGTTTTTTTGATGTCCTGTACCCCCATATATGCATGTATATATACTTATATATGTAGGCATGTACATATATGTATGTAGATATGCATATATATATATCTTTTTTATTTATATTATTATTATTATTATTATTATTATATATATATAACATAAATAATATATAACTATATGCATATATCCATACATATATGTACATACCTACATCTATATGTATACATACATGCATATATGGGTACAGGACATCACAAAAAACATTAAACACAATGAGAAACGAAAACATAAAGATGAAGACCGAAGACGAACTTCTTTTTTTTTTTCGAACAACGAAAAAAACAGAGAAACGAGACATGCAACATAAAGAATATTTCCCTTCTTCAGTTGTCCCTGTTCCATCTACTCAGCGTTTCGAAGGCAAGGACAATACATGACATCGTTGGAACAGTCCTTCCCACAAAGCAAATTAAATTAAATATGGAATTTTTTGAGGAGAGTGAAAGTGTAAACAAGAACAGGACAGTGAGAACAAGACAGTAAAAACAAGACAGAACAGTGAAAACAAACGGTAAGGACTGTTAGGCCAAGACGATAGAAAAATTATTATTTTGAACGCGAGGTTAGATGTGAATGAAAGACAAAAAAATTCACGTCTTCTCTATAGGAAGGCAGGAAGTAGAAAGAAAGAATCCCTTTCGTCCCGTGTCAGCGACGAGGGTCAAAGAGGAGGAGTGAGAGAGAGGGAACGGTGAAAGGAAGAGAAGAAATGGGGAGGGTTGGGAGAGAAAAACAAAGGATGAAGAACAAGAGAGGGAGAGAGATAGACAGGGAAGTAATAGTAATAGTAGTAGAGTGTGCAGTAGAAATTACGATAAAACTTACTTGGAGACAGTGCATGGCGTTCGATCATATAATAACATAAATAATATATAACTATATGTATATATCCATACATATATGTACATACCTACAACTATATGTATACATAGATGCATATATGAGTACAGGACACCACAAAAAACGTTAAACACAATGAGAAACAAAAACATAAAGACGAAGACAGAAAACGAACTTCTTTTTTTTTTTTCGAACAATGAAAAAAACAGAGAAACGAGACATGCAACATAAAGAATATTTCTGGTGTTTAAAAATTCACAACAGCTGTTTCAGAAGCATTTTTTTTTAATTGATGAATAATTCAATTACATTATGCAAAAAATCTACCTGCATCAGGTGATTTTAAACAAATAATCATATGGTATGTAGAGAATTTGAAGTGCTTAACAAAACAAGTGAATTTGCTAATAGAACAATTGGATTGATGGGAATGTAACATTCTAAGGGCAGAGGTCAGAAACTATAAAATTTCACAGACTTATAATTATTTATGGATCAATTGGGGAGTCACTATCAGAACTAGAGGAGAAGTTTCAGGTGTGGAAGCAAGGTCTAGAATTGAAGGGCCTTAGAGTCAACCTAGCTAAAACCAAAATCCTAATAAGTAGGAAGGTAGATAAAACACAAACCCCTTCAGGTAGATGGCCCTGCTCAGTATGTAGAAAAGGAGTAGGTAGTAACTCTATAAGATGTACCGAGTGCAAGCTATGGACACATAAGAGGTGCAGCAATATCAAAGGAAGGTTAACTAGGAACTTAGTTTTTGTATGTGGCAGATGTTCAGGTGCAATAAAGACTGTAAACAAACAGGAAACAACTTCTATCTCATTCCAGGGTGAAAAACTAGAGGTAATCGATAGCTTCCGCTATCTGGGCGACCAAGTTAGTAGTGCGCTGAAAGTGTAGCTGCTAGAATAAGAATAGCCTGGGCAAAGTTTAGAGAGCTCTTACCCCTGCTGGCGACAAAGGGACTCTCACTCAGAGTAAAAGGCAGACTGTATGACGCATGCGTACGAACAGCCATGCTACATGGCAGTGAAACATGGGCTGTAACTGCTGAGGACATACGTAAGCTCGCAAGGAATGAAGCCAGTATGCTCCGTTGGATGTGTAATGTCAATGTGAATACCCGTCAGAGTGTAAGTATCTTGAGAGAAAAGCTGAACATTAGAAGCATCAGTTGTGGTGTGCAAGAGAGACGATTGCGCTGGTATGGACATGTGGTGAGAATGGATGAGGATAGCTGCGTGAAAAAGTGCCACACCCTAACAGTTGAGGGAACCCGTGGAAGAGGTAGGCCCAGGAAGACCTGGGCTGAGGTGGTGAGGCAAGACCGTCATACATTGGGCCTCACCGAGGCGATGACTACTGACCGAGACCTTTGGAAATGTGCTGTGCGTGAGAAGACCCGGCAAGCCAAGTAAGATCGTTGCCAGTGCCCCTGGACTGGCTCTTGTGTGGGTGGCACATGAGATGCACCATTTTGAGCGTGGCCGTTGCCAGTACCGCCTGACTGGCTCCCGTAGGATTTTCGAGTGAGATCGTTGCCAGTGCCCCTGGACTGGCTTGTGCGGGTGGCACATAAAAGACACCATTTCGAGCGTGGCCGTTTTCGTGCGGGTGACACGTAAAAGCACCCACTACACTCTGAGTGTTTGGCGTTAGGAAGGGCATCCAGCTGTAGAAACTCTGCCAAATTAGATTGGAGCCTGGTGTTGCCATCCGGTTTCACCAGTCCTCAGTCAAATCGTCCAACCCATGCTAGCATGGAAAGCGGACATTAAACGATGATGATGATGATGGGGGCCATAGCAGATGAGAAGAAAACAGAGAAAGAAAGAGGAACCGAGAGGAAGTATTACCTTCACAAATATACCTTAGATAACCAAAGTTTGCACTTATGTCGTATATCCTGCATCCATTTAAATATTTTACTACAATTAGTGCATACAGCACACACATACCAGTTTAACAATGCATCAACTTATATACACACAAAATATATGTCTAAAAAACACCTCTATACATACACATGTACATATATACCTATGCATACATATACACATGCACACACAATGCATGTATGTACATACACATATATATATGTGTATGTGTGTGTATATATATATCTATATATATATCTTCATACATATTTTATTTGTGTATTAAGGTTACCATTGGTTTCACATTAAGAAATATCTGAACAATAGGCTCAAAATGTTAAAAACTTTTCCATTCTTCCTGAGTGTTAAACTAATACACCTGCTTGTTGTTCTCTCACCTGTCTTCGTCTTCTGTTCCCTGTAAATTTGAACTATATATATATATATATATATATATATATTAATATTTCTAAGTCTCTCTAAAGGAGACTACGGCAGCGGTACTGGATATTAATAGTCATCGCCAAGCCAACATGGCAGTTCAAAAAATAGGACGAATGCTGCCGTTGATTAGCTCCAAGAGGCCATCGCCTCTAGCTAGCTATGTGACACACGAATCTGTGTCCATTATAACCCTTGACGGTTATAATGGACACAGATTCATGTGTCACATAGCTAGCTAGAGGCGATGGCCTCTTGGAGTTAATCAACGGCAGCATTCGTCTTATTTTTGGACTGCCATGTTGGTTTGGCGATAACTATTAATATATATATATATATATATATATATATATATATAGAGAGAGAGAGAGAGAGAGAGAGAGAGAGAGAGAGAGAGAGAGAGAGAGAGATAGAGAGAGAGAGAGAGAGAAAGAGAGAGAGAGAGAGAGAGAGAGAGAGATGCAGCACAGGATTTTGTCAGTGAACAGGTCACGGTCTCAAAGCGACGAAAATATTTTGACAAATTAAATTTAAATGTTGAAGTGAATCTAACGGATTTTGTGTGTTATTTTAAATGGCTTATAAACACCTTCCACGCTGCAATTGTTTATATATATATATATATATATATATATATATATATATCAAAATAAGCAACAAGGATATCCAGATCGTTTCAAGCAACTCCATTTAATTGAACAATGCAATCATTACATCATTTTAAATGCAAAGCAATCCTCAACTGCCTAAAAACATAGAATTTAATTAAATTAAAACATAAGTATAATTTTACCTAAAATCTCCACGAAGGTAAGGAGATAGACAAAGAACATGCTGTCTTCACTTCAGCTTATATCTCTGGATATCCTTGCTGCTTTTTTTGATTTTAATCACCTTATTTTGAAATTGTATGGATAATACCATACTAAATTTTGGTGCCTTAACTTAAGTACCATATTCTTCTGAATCTAAATTTTTGCTGTATGTATAATAATATAGATTTAATCAAAAGATTAAATGTGATACTTAAAATGTTTGAGGCACCAGAATTTGCAGAATGCACATTGGAAAGACGTTTCAACTGGCTGTCCACTGGGAGTTTTTCTTTGTTGATGTAGACATTCATGGCACTACCTTTTGCGACCCCCGATTTTTTCTAATTTATGTAGATCAGCTGAACTCAGAGGGATATTTCTCTGGCAGGCTTTGCTTTTCCTTCCTGCAGTTATTTTTTTGGAGGAATAACCTGCCCTCAACTGCGTTGCAACATCTGCTCGGAACTGCAGATGGTCGCACTGCTTGCGAACTCCTCCTGATTTGGTATATAATATGAATGCATTTACAATGCTCATGTTTACTATATACCAAACCAGGTATCGCCACCATTTATTTACCCGGTCTACCAACCAGATAATAACTCATCATCTGGTTCAGCCGATCCACACTGGTTATAATCAAAGTTCAAAAACAGGGTGCCATTTTCATCTACACATGGTTGTGCACTGGTAGATAGAAAATTTATCTGCCTCTTATCTCTGCATGCGGTTGCTAGCAGATTTCTTTTCTGCCATTGGATTATTTCACCACTTTTTAAAAAAAATTTTGCTTTTTTTATATCCAACGGCAGCCCTTTTCTACTAGCAATTACTGTAGCACACGTTTACATTGTCACAGCTTCTAAATCCACCACAAGTTTGACCGAACTAAAAAATTGGTCAAAAAATAATATACGGCCCTGGTTATGGTATGGAAGTGATAAAATCCAGACCACATCGTACCCTAGGCCATGCTGACTAACATTATTGTCTCTTTTTCCTGTATAAAAGCTAAATCCACAGCAGTACCCAGTATTTGCCTCACAAATTTTCCAAATTTTGATCCCTCATTTTGTGGGCTTTTCTGGCATATACTGTAGGAAGCGTACTCTTCCTTTATACCCCACCATGCCCTCATCGACGGATAAGTAAAATGTTTTACATGCAGGCTTGTAAAATGTTTTATATGCATTTTGAACGCAGTCGATGAGGGGTCTTATTTTAAATAAGGGATCAAAGCTTGGTTCTCCACGTACTGGAGTACGGCTAGTGTCTCTCACATGTAAATATTGGTTCAGCTTCACAAATCGTATTCGGGTCATAATACTGGAAACATATTCATCGCCAAAAGGTTCCTGATTGTTCCAGTAATTTGTTATTCTGGGTAACTGTCTAATACCCATAATAATATTTATGGCAAAAATTGCCCGTATTTCATCTACGGTTGTGGGAAACCGCAAGCTATCTTTTATTCCGGTTTGTCTACATTCTGCGTAACGGTTTGTTTCCACAGTAATCATTTCAAACAAGCATGCTGGAAAATATAAGAAAAAGAAGTCTAAAGGTTTCACTTCCAGAGAAAGACTATGGGTAGACCTTGTCTCCTCAGAAAAATTGTTAATAAAAACATTAAAAAAATTTTTACTCCATTCTGGTGTAAAATCATCCTCGCTGTTGATGTCGCCGCTTTCAGTTTCTTCAGAATCGCTGCTTTCGGTTTCGGATACAGAAATGTCCGATTCATTAACGTTCACCACATGCGTTTGCAGCTCATTCATTCTTTTCTTTGATATCTCCATATCTTCTGTTGAAAATCTTTCAAATTTGGAATCACTGCTTGATAGCATAAAACTCCTCTCCATCTTCAAAGTGGAAAAAAATTAACGCCGCAAAAAATGTAGAAAAAAATCTTCCAAAATTCACTGAGTTCAAATATCACGCCAAACAATGTAGGATACAATAACTCAACTGTTTGCAAAGTGAAATCATGTGCTTTAACGAATGTACTACCGAGATTTGGGTTCAAATTTACATTTAAATAACAATGGGTACTCTCGGCCAGCTACAGCCGGGTTGGTCTTATGAACCAAAAAATTTTTTGGTTGGCTACGGCCGGCTTAGTAACGAAAGGGTTAAGGACATATATCACTAACAGCATTTCCTTTCACAATACTGACCTATTTCGTCCCTTCCCTCCATCCTCCGACTCACCACTTTTACTTCTATTTAATTATCCTTCACCCCCCCCCCAGATTACTTACCTCACCTTCCCTCTCCCTACATCATATTTCTTATCTCTTCTTGCTCTTCATCTTCTTCACCACTCCCCCTCCTTAAGTTGCCTGCATCCTCCCTCTCCCTGCCTTTTACTCCTGTCTTCCTCTTCTCCCATTCAACCTTTAAATCTCTTGCACTATGATGTGAACTGATATCTGCCAATTTCTGTGCCTGACCAAGGAAGCTGATATTACAGTAATGTCTGTGCAACCATCTACTGGTTGCATATCCATGGCATTTTGCAAATTTCATCTGCTAATTATGAAGATTACAACTATTACGTAATTCCAAGCTCCAAGAAAAAAGCTGTTGAGTTAAAATATGATGCATTCCTTTAGTTTTTTGTATTTTTTATACTCCATGTAAAAATTAATTTATTTGTTAATATATTCCCAGTGTCATGTGAATGGCACTCGTAAAATCGTAAGTTGTGGCCATCACCAGTGTCATGTAAATGGCATCTATGCTGGTGGCACATAAAGAGCACCCATTACACTTTTGGAGTGGTTTGCATTAAGAAGGACATCAAGCCATCGAAACCATGCAAAATCAGAGTGGAACCTGGTGCAGCTCTCTGGCTTACCAGTTTCAGGCAAACCATCAAACCCATGTCAGCATGGAAAGCAGACGTTAAATGAAATAAAATCTATATGCTTGTACATATGAATTTATCTTCTGAATATATTTAGTCTTTTTTTTATCTATATATATATATATATATATATATATATATATATATATATATATATATATATATATATCATGATCATCATATAACGTCCGCTATCCATGCTAGCATGGGTTGGACGATTTGACTGAGGACTGGTGGAACCCGAAGGCTACACCAGGCTCCAATCTGATTTGGCAGAGTTTCTACAGCTGGATGCCCTTCCTAACGCCAACGACTCCGAGAATGTAGTGGGTGCTTTTACGTATCACCAAGGCCATTGCTGCACTAGTATTTCGGTCGCACGCGCGATAATTTTATAGGCCTGGTGGACGAAGCGAGGGGTCAATGCAAATAGGTACGAGAAGAGAGATTGCGAGCGAGGGGCATCGAGAGAGACAGAGAAAAGCAGATATCGAAAGAGACAGAGTAAAAACAGAGGGGGGGGGGGGTATGCCAGCACGAGGGAGAATAGAGAGGTTGGTTTGGGGATTTCTGTCGCATAGACACATTAAATATTGAGTGGTATAAATAGAATTTTGAGAAATAAGGGTTTTCGGCCAGCTAAGTCTAAGACAGAATTATAGAGATAGGTGACTATGTGAGGAAATTAAAACTGAAAAACTTGAATAAATGAATGAGTGTGACAACACCGTTAGGGACTACTGAAAACGAATTTGAGCACTAAATAAGATATTACGAATCGGAGCAAAAATACATAGAAAAGTACAATTCAGGTGAGAAAGACAGAACTCATCTCTACATGCTTCTATGGTCGTATTAATTTGGGAGTAGTTCAATGAACAAGTGAAGAAATTCGAGGCCATTGCTGCAGAGGTATTTCGGTCGCACGCGCTATAGTTTTATAGGCCTGGTGGACGAAGCGAGGGGTCAATGCAAATAGGTATGAGAAGAGAGATTGCAAGCAACGGGGATCAAGAGAGACAGAGAAAAGCAGATATCGAAAGAGACAGAGTAAAAACAGAGGGGGGGGGGGGGTTATGCCAGCACGAGGGAGAATAGAGAGGTAGGTTTGGGGATTTCTGTCGCATAAACACATTAAATATTGAATGGTATAAATAGAATCTTGAGAAATATATATATATATATATACTTTTTGTATCTATATAAGAATGAAAGTTATAGAAAGCTCAACTAATTAGGAAACAAGTTAGCCTAGATGAGACGCTGATTGTTTTTTATGCCAGGTGGAATCATTATTAATGGTATCTTCATGAGGCAACTGCAGCAGAAGTATTTAGCCAAAAATAAATCTCTGTACTTGGCTTTTGTTGACATAGAGAATGAGCTCGCAGGTGTTGATACCATGTAAAAGCACCCGTCCTGGTGCCATGTAAAAATCACCTATGCTGGTACCGCATAAATAACACCACTGCTGGTGCAATGTAAAAAGCACCCATGCCGGTACCACGTAAAAGCACCTGTGCCAATGTCACATAAGAACACCCAGTACATTCTGTAAATTTGCTGGCTTTAGGAAGGGCAACCAACCATAGAAACCATGCCAAAATAGACAACTGGAGCCTGGTGCAGCTCCCTGGCTGGCCAGCTCCTATCAAACCATCCAACCCATGCCAGCATGGGAAATGGATGTATGATGATGATGATATATACATACATATGTATTGAAATATATAAACATATACACATACACAAGCATATGTATATTCATATCTGTGTATAGTTACACGCACACATATCTAATTATCTCTCCACAACAGATGCAGGTGTATTACAAAATCCAGAAAGCAATTCACATGATAGTGACTCAATATAATGGAGGCAGCTCTGTTGAAGATCTCTCAATCTGCTAATAGTTTAGAGATTCATTTGCTTATGCCTGTCACTAGGTTTCTAATCACAGCTGGTGGAGGGGGAGAGTTT
The DNA here is from genome assembly GCF_046866305.1 of Octopus bimaculoides. NCBI lineage: Eukaryota > Metazoa > Mollusca > Cephalopoda > Octopoda > Octopodidae > Octopus > Octopus bimaculoides. Next base: position 112,426,810 of record NC_142928.1, on the reverse strand, counting down.
CTATGGATATAAACAGTTTCCTCTTTGGGCTTCCTATTTCATGTCTAGGGTCACAGAAGTCAACCTTTGTGATATGGGTGACAAGTGTTAAATGTAAGTCTAATTCTTTGAAGAACTTTATCAGATCCTTCCTGAACTTGTCCGTAGTGTGGCCATTCACATGGCTTGAGATTGCCAGACTGCTGTCCTACAACATGGCTGATCTATGGATGTATGCGCACTTCTTTAGAGTATCCAGAAGAAATAATACAATGAGGTCAGTGATCTCAGCTGTATCACAACTCCCTACAGTTACATTGAACTATAGGTCACCTTTCTTCTTCACTTAGTGGGATCATTGTGAACCAAAATTGACTTTCTAGCATTCAAAGTCACTGATATTGATAAATTGCTTACTAAAATCTAAGGCCCTCAGAAGTGGGGATTTTCATATTGAAAAGTGGAAATCCAGATACTGAAGAACTTAGTGATCCAGCAGACTGCTTTATTCTCAATGATGTGGAACCAGTCATTTCCTATGGTGCTGCAACCCCACTGGATGAACCTTGTAGCTCTTCAAACATCAGAGAAGATGGTATTTAGACTTAGCTTGCTTATGATGCCTATTTCATTCTTAGAGGGGTTAATCAGCCAGCATTTAGGATCAGAAAGGAAGTATTTGGATCTTTAAGCATGAAAGGGGGTGCATGTGGGGAGGCAGTTCACATAACCTTCTACATTTAGAAAGCTGGCTGGATTAAATTTTTCTCCTTTAGATTAGAGAGTTTCTAATTTCATTTAGAATGAATGTAGTATAGGACTGAGAGAAAGATGCTGTGTGGATTCATGGTGTGCAGAATGTTAAGAGTTAAGAGACACTGGATTTTCTGGTAACAAATAAATATGCATTGCATGTGTCCTTCAGTAGGTAATATATATTACTATCATACCTGCAAGATTAACTAGACACAATTTGTAAATCAGTACTCACCATATAAGAATTGTATGCATGATTAAACATCTCAATAACTTGGTCCCTAAAAAACAAAAAATTGAAATATATTAGAAAATATTTAAAATAACAGCTCATATTTACTTTCATTTACACAACAATACGCCAAATGTTTAAATTATATCCCTGATAAAATGAAATAAGTGAAATAAATATCAAAGATACTTTAACCCATGCAGGAACTGCAGGGGCTACTCAAAAGTGTTGTAAGCTCTTCTAAATTCAATTTTATTCATTATTTTTTCTGGATTTCTTGTTTCTTCCTTATAGTAATTTTGATTTGTTAGTTGTTCCAATATTTTGTCTTAATAATAGTTTTTTTCCCATAATGACTATCGCCTCACTCTAATTGGCATCTTTTAGGATGATTGAGTTGTTCTTCAGTGTTAATATAGCCCCTTTTTCTTCTTTACAAATGTTTTCTTTGCATTTATGTGTATTGAAAGGGAATCTGAAAACTGTATCTAAATGCTTGTCATTCCCCCAGACTCATCATTTACATTCTTATTGCCAAAGAATTTTATAAGGCAGAGGTGGTGACTCAAATGTTCAATGTCTACTTTTAGTTCTATGAGGTTAGAAGCAGGCGTAAGATCAATTCATTTTTGTTGAGGTTTCTTTACAATAAATTTATAACTTTAGGCTTTACATGTTCAGTGGATTTATTTAAATGTTTTGTTTCATCAGATCTGGGGCAAGTTGTAGTACATATTCCCAAAAAAGGAGTTGTAATATTGTGTCTTTGTTTCCTGTTTCTGGGGTTGGTTCTTGTTTGAGCTCTCACATTAACAAATTACTCTCATAAAGTATATAACTGTATTATTCTTAAATTAGGGATAGAGACAGGAAGGGCATCCAGCTATAAAGCAATACCTCAATAATATATTTATCTAAACCATGCTAGCATGGAAAAACAAGTCTGAAAGTTTAACAGCAAGCAGGATGACTGACTGGCTGGCTGGCTGGCTGGCTGGCAGGCAGGCAGGCAGGCAGGCAGGCAGGCAGACAGACAGACACACACACACACACACACACACACACAACATAATGATATGCATCATTAACTTCAGAAAACCAACTAGTCACCTGATCACCTAGCAATCTGGTGATCACACAAAACAAAACTACATTCTCACCAGAAAGTGGAATAAACAAATGATCATAAATGCAAAGTCCTACCCAACATAAGTTTGTTGTTAAAGACTTTAGATGTTGGGCTACAAGAACTTCTAGAAGCAAACTAGTCTGAAAAAAAAAAAGACAGCAATACAGGGCCACATCAGCTTCATATGTGAAGAAGTGATAGGAGAAATAGTGTAAGAAGGAAGAAGGTAAGAGTAATAGAATGAGGAGAAGGGGGAGAAGTTTAAAGTGAGATGAAAGGACAAAATAGAGTGAGAGAGGAGTTGAAGGCTTAAATAGGGTTCAAGGAATTAAGAGGTGTAGGAGTAGAAGAATAAACATTCATTTAAGCCTATTGATGACATGGTGCCAAGTCCGAATATGAAACATTACCTCTATTCCTTTCAGAATGTGGATCCATGGTGCAGGGCATCACCACATACTGTTGAGTTCAAGTGAGTGGTGAAAGGTCGGCCAAGAAGACATAGTAATATGCTTTGAATAAGCTTTTGAAAACGATCAGCAGGGTGTTGGTCTGTTTCCCCAATGTAAAAGACACCACAAAGTTTGCATATGATGCAACATACAAGGTTATATGATGTGCAACAGAAGTTCTGAGTAACATGATGTTTTTTTTTTTTTTAGGTCCAGTGATGGCTGTAGTATTGTTAGTGCAGGGGCAGGTATTGCATTGTAGGCAAACACATTTAAAGTACCTGGTTCTGTGGGGCTGAACATTGTGGAGCTTCTTACTAGATTTCTGAGGTTTTTATTTTTTAAAGGAAAGGAGAGGTGGTGTAGGAAAGGTAGGGGTCAGAAAGTAGAATACGGAAGTTGCGGATGAGTTTAACTTTCAATGGAAGGACAGATGGGTGGAAGGAAAGAGTAAGTAGAATATAGTCTGTACAAGTGCATAAGGATAGTAAGTGCGTGGTAGTGCATTTGACGCCTGTGCCCAGTGGTGTTCTGAGTCCAAAACTAATTGAGTATATCCTTACGTTAGGAAGAATTATTGCATTGTTTGGCACTTCCTTGCCACTTTCTTTTCAGAATCACTAAGTGTAAGTGTATCATCATCCATCCGTATACACTTCTCTTCTACGACATGACAATTTTTCTCTGGCACACTGTCTTGCAATCTAGAAACCTCATGCTTCTGGTTTTTGCACTGCAGAATATTGGCAAACCTGTTCCTTTCTGCTTCTACCCAGCTAAATAGACCTGTTGACTAACTTCACTTCTAGTTTTCTGCTACCCCAACTCTTCTAGTCCTTCTTTGCTTTTATCACTTTGTCTACTACACTGCACCACCACTATGTTACCCTTAGTCTGATTGGAACTTTGTACCAGCCACAAATTTGGTCAGTAGCGCTCAATAGGTTGTCCTGTAGGGACTTCCAGTTGCCTTTTATGTTATACATCTCTATTTCCTCCTCCTTCTAGTCAAATGCATTTCTATCGGTCCAGATGTGTTTTCCATTGTTTGAACGCCTCCATTGTTTTTCTTCACCTCTTACACATCTATGAAACATTTTCCTTTAAGGACTTTTTACATTCAAGGGAACAGAAAAAAGTTGGAGGTAGATCAGGCGAATAGGAAAGGTAGGTAAGCAAGGTCAGAAGCACTGCAAAACAAAGATGTACCACATGGCAGTGCAACTCCACTCAACAACAATGACAGCTGGCAGACTGATGCATGAGAGTCACATCAAGTGGCTTGGCCCACAGAGAATGTTTCCAGTTACTTTTAAGTACCCCCTCATGTAATAATATATGAATATACACATAGAAACACACACATATAACTATATACATACATATACACACATATATATGCATATAAATATCACACACACACATATAGAGCAGGTGTCGGCAACCTATGGCATGTGTGCCATGTATGGCATGTGGACCAGTTCACAATGGCACTCATGCCTCTTGGCAAAAAATAAATGTAAATTTTTTGTTTATAACTATATTTCAGGAAGCGACAGCATAATAGTTAAATTATATGTCTTTTTTATGATCCATCAATTCGAACCAAAACTTTCTGAAGGTAGCTTATTTGGTAGTATTACATTTCCTTAAAAATATAGTACTGCTGAACACAAATAATTTTGACAACACCAAATTATAAATGTTAGCACAATTAACTTTCTGTTTGTAAGCTGGAACTGAAAGCATTTATATGTACTATATTACTTAAGCCAGGAGCGAGAGCTTCAAATGCCTATTTTTTAAAATCAGTTGTATATTTAGCAGTGCAGATCATGATATGTAAAAATTAGTTAACCACTTTACAGTGGCCAGTCTAAATAAAGACTCTTAAAAATGGGCTCCTACTTTGTGGGTCATCTATAAGTAGACTCTTTTAAAATTATTATCTCATTTTGAGGTCAGTTTTATACTGAATGGAAAGAAAAAGCAGTAGTGAGATGGGTTTTCAAAGACAAACAAACATGAAAAGTCAAAAATTATACTTATTTTCTTTGATTTCAATTTCTTCTTTGAGAGTCAACTTGTCTGATTTTTTTAATATATTTCTTTTTTTCTGTTTATCCTTACCATTTATTTTAATCTAATTATTTTTATTATTATGAAAATTTATTCATTAAATTTATTTCATTTTTTTGTTTTTTTTATTTCTTCCTATTTATTTTATTCTAATTATTTTTATTTGTAGAATCTGGTTTAAAGGTTTATACACCTGTTAATATTAATTATCAATATATAGCACCCCAAGATGAATAACAAAAGATAAAAACTTGACGTTCGTCCATTTCAAGATTTCTGGAGAACAGAATATGGATTTATACAACAAAATGATCATGCTGAGTGTGCATTCTGCTGTGAAAACTGTCATATGTTGTACATCAAATGTACAAAGACACTATCAAACTAGACACCAGACTACATTTAAAAACTCTGATGAAAAAAGTGAAGCCATAAAAAGGGCTATTTCTAGTTACAAAAAAAGCACTTCTGTTTTTGTTCAAATGCTTGGAACCAAAAATAAAGCCAACGAATGTAATTACATAATTGCTCAATGTATAACTGAGAAAGGTAAACCTTTTACATATGAAGAATTTATCAAAAAAAGCTTTTCTGAGAAGCGCTAAAATTTTGTTCAGTTATATACCAAACGCTGAAACAATACTGTCTCGAATTTTAAAAATAACAGCTTCTGCAAGATCAATTGCAAGACGTATAACTGATATAGCTGAAAACATAACAATAAAACAAATAAGTTGGATTACAAAAGCTGCTGCATTCAGTGACGCTGTCAATGAAAGTAGTGATATAAATGACATGGTGCACCTAGCAATTGTTGCAAGATACTGTGACAATGATCATATTTATGAAGAATTATGTTATTTGATTCCTCTTACCAATACAACTACAGGACAGGACATTCTGATTGCATTTGTAAATTATTTCAAAAATCAAGACATTAATATAAATAAAATATTTTGTATTACTAGGCGTAGGAGTGGCTGTGTGGTAAGTATAGGTGTAGGAGTGGCTGTGTGGTAAGTAGCTTGCTTACCAACCACATGGTCCCGGGTTCAGTCCCACTGCGTGGCATCTTGGGCAAGTGTCTTCTACTATAGCCTTGGGCCGACCGAAGCCTTGTGAGTGGATTTGGTAGACGGAAACTGAAAGAAGCCCGTCGTATGTATGTATATATGTATGTGTTTGTGTGTCTGTCTTTGTCCCCCCAACATCGCTTGACAACCGATGCTGGTCTGTTTATGTCCCCGTAACTTAGCGGTTCGGCAAAAGAGACCAATAGAATAAGTACTAGGCTTCTAAAGAATAAGTCCTGGGGTCGATTTGCTCGACTAAAGGTGGTGCACCAGCATGACCGCAGCCACTTGGCTGAAACACATAAATAAATAAATAAAATAAAAAATGGTGCACGTGCAATGGTTTGAAAAGAAAAAGGATTTGTTAAACTTCTTTAAAATCATATTGGATGCTATGTAATGAGTTTTAATTGCATTATACATCAGGAAAATTTAGTTGGAAAAATTTTGTCACAAAGCTTGAGTTCTGTCATGGAGTCTCTTGTTAAAATAGTTAACTTCATAGTTGCTTGCTCTTCACTGACTCACAGACAATTTAAGTCCCTTCTGCAAGAATTGAACAGCAAATATGCAGACCTCCCATTACACAGTAATGTCCGTTAGCTTAATCGGAATAATGTTTTGAACAGATTTGTATCATGCTTTGTTAAAATTAGATATTTTTTGGCATGATATACTTAGCAACACTTACAAATACTTTCCAAATGTAAAAGCTTATTCAAATCGATTTAATGTTAATAGAAGTGAACTTCAAAAATATATTGCAATGTTGAAAGAAGAATTTTCCAAGCAAGGTAAAGATTTCGAAACTTACGCTCCTATATTTTCTTTCCTCATCAAATCTGATTTGACTGATTTGGAAACAAATCCATTTGATCTATCACTTTTTGAGTGGATGCACGTTGAAATGGAAATGATTGAATTAACAACTTCAGAATTGTGGAAAACAAAATTTGTGGAATTACGAAAAACTCTTGGAAGAAGCTGCTTGGAGAAGTCTGTTGCCATCTTCAATTGCTGGATGTCGTTGCCTGAAAGATTTAATTCTTCGAAGAAAATCTCATATGCTCTGCTTTCAGCCTTTGGCTCAACATATACATGCAAACAAATATTTTCACATATGAAATCTGTTTTGAGTCCACAAAGAAATTGTCTGACAATTCAACATTCGGAAGCTTGCATAAAGCTAAAAGTCACAAATTATGCACCTGATATTGAGAAATTAAGCAAAAATGTACAGGGACAAGGTTCTCATTAATTTATAGAAATTTAACGTAACTGTTGTTTATAACTTGTTTATAATTTGAAAAAAATTTTTAATTAATTTTTTAAATAAAATTATATTTGTTTCCATGCAATTTGAATTATTAAAGAATTAATAAAATAGATTTCTGTTATAGCGAGTTTCAAAAGCATAAACTCTACTTATAAAAGTAGTAATATGAGGTTGGCACGTGCAATGCTTTTGGAAGCTAGGTTTGGCACTCCGTTATCAAAAGGTTGCCAATGCCTGATATAGAGGAATAAGACTAAATGCTATCCATTAACATACAAATTAATTAGTCAACATTTATGTATTAAGCTCATGTGGCAGTGACACAAGATCACATAAAAGCTTCTCACCAGTGAATATGTCATATGCTAGTTAGAAAAGAGAGATATGAATAAGTGATATAACTGTTTACATAAAAGGGTTATAGATGATTATTGTTTATTATACTGTAGAAGAATAATGTTATCAATTAGTGCTAACTCCTGCCCATTGAACATGTTAAAACCTTTCCTTTTTATGTTAAAAAGGTGTGATGGATGCATACAATAATGAGGTGTGGAGTAAATAAGATAGATGACAGCTGCTACATGAATTTTGATTCTCTTAAGAATGAGCCCAAGTAAACAGTCTACAAAATTCACAAGAGAAAAAAAAAGAGACATGTGTTACTGATGTTTTTTATAGCCTGTTCAACAGTAGCATGTATCTTTTAATAAACAAACTTTCTTAATTAATACTTGTATGGTCTGGAGTACTGTATGCACAATGATAGAGTGGGAAAATAAGAAATTTTAGAGTTTTAGCTTTCATGCATATATCCAGATATTCAATAAGTGAAATCTGTCTTTTGGGATCATGTATTTGTTGATGATGAATGTTTAATCTCATTCTTAAACTGAGTTTAGTCTGTCCAATGTAGTCTTCCCTGCATCCATTGCATATATAAAATATTTTGAAGAACAAGTAAAATGGTTGATTTAAATTTCTAAGTTGAGCCCTCAATAAGGTTTTCATGAGTTCTACACCTGGATCAGTCACACTTTTTAACATTTGGAGTTGAGTCTGTAGTTGGTAGTTTCACATTTGTAAGCACTATTTTTAGGGTTTTGGTTGACTTTTGCATTTGATAATTCTTAATGATTCAAGTGCCTTTTCCATTTTTGGGTCTTGGCTCAATAACAGTATATTCTGATGGATAATGTTGAATGTCACTATGTTTCTTGAGTTGAGTGTTGTATTTAAAGATAGAGTTTTGGGTATATCTGAACTGCTTTTGACTTTTTGTAATTCTTCAATGTCTATTGTTTTGGTGCATTTTATTTCATTCTCCATTAGAGTACTATCTTTCAAGTAGTGCCTGTTTTAATTAAAGGAATCTTTTATTCTTAGCATCCAGATTGGAGGAAATTGTTTGGATTGTTCTAGCTAGGTTAAATGGAATACTGGATTTGGGTATGTTTTGGGCAGCATGAAGAAAATAGTAGGTACTGTTTAGAGTCTATTGGTTTGTAGTAGATGTCATTTTCTATGTTTGTGTCATTGTTAATAATCAAAATGTCTAAGAAGGATAGTTGGTTATGGTTAAATTCCATTGTGAACTGAATACTGCTACTGATGCTGAGTAGGAATTTGAAATCATTGAGTTCATCTCGGTTGTATGTCCACAGAACAAGGCAGTCATCTAAGTACTGTTTCCAATTTTTCACCAGATAATTTTCAAAGTACTGTACTTTTTTGGCTTATTCATACATTTGAACTTCTAGATATGCCATAACTAAGTTGGCATATGTTGGAGCAACTTTTGCACCCATCACCGTTCCAGATATTTGTTGGTAGGTGTTTTTCTCAAAAATGAGAAAGTTGCTTTGAAGGATGAATTTTAATCCTACTGTGATGAATTGTTGATCAATTCGGTCTGGAGTTTCATCAGAAATTTTCTAAGCCATAAAGCTATTGCATCTAGCCAATACTCATGTGGGATGAGAGTATAAACATTTAGTACATCAAATGAAGCAATTATAGTATCCCTGTTAACTTTTGTGGGGAGATGGCTTAATAGGTCTAGGTCATCCCTTATGAAACTTGTATAAATTTTAAGAAAAGTTTTAGCAGTAATCAAGAAAGTTGCTAAGTTGTGAGTTTCACAAGCTGGGTCTGCCAATCAGTTTTAATTTGAGATCCTTCGGAAAGAGTATGTTTATGCAGACTGAGTGTGATATTTTGCAGGCATCATTAACTGCTTTATTTTTGTGGATTTTGGGAAGTCCATAGAAGAAACTGACTTTGGCTATAAAATTTGTTAGATAATCAATATCTTTAATAGATGTTGGTTTATGAAAATGTTAAATTTAGACATTGTTTTTGTTCTTTTGGTAGTTGTTTACTACTTTATAGTGGGTGGTTTCTTGAAGTAGAGTTAACGATGCATTTTTGTATTGTTCCATGTTCATAATAACTACAGCAGTTCCCTTATCAGCTTCTTTTATAACTATGTTATTAAAGTTTTTTTAGGTCATATGTAGTTTCCCATTCCGTTTGACTAGTGTTGAACTTTGGTTTAAGGAATTGGAAGTTCATTATAAGGGAAGGTGGATACAAACACACAAAATTGGTCTTCTGTTTTGTTTCTCCCTTCTATTGGGTTGTAATTGCTTTTGTTTTGCACAATGGATTGATCAGTGTTTTCATTATTAAACAGGTCAGTTAATCTTAATTTTCTACAATAATTTGAGATGTCAGCTTGTACTTAACTGTGGTGTAGGGGAAAAGTTTGAGACCTTTTGAAAAGATTTGGATTTATTCTTTTGAGAATTTTAAGTTGGAAAGATTTATTATTTTAGGTTTCTTACTTTTATCTTGTACTACAAAGTGTTATGAAATCTTTCTTCTGAGAATAAAAAATGGTTTGTGATGCTTGTTCTTTTGATTGTGTACCTAAGTCTGTGATTATATACACCATTTCTTTCCAGCTTTATCCATTGTATGTCTGAAAAAAGGGTTGTTCATGTCTAGGACAGTCTTTCTTGTCATAATTACTGTTTCTTTGAGTATATTGGAATATCCAGTTTTAAAAGATATTCTGTCTTGGTGGAGAAGGATTTGAGAATTTTTTAGTGGGTTTATTTTGTTGTCTGGAGAACCTGAATTTGGTGCTGTTTCTTGTAAATCTTAGGTAGATAAAATCTATTTGGTCATTCGTGAATAAAACTGATATGCTTTAATTTTCCTTAGAAATGGATTAGCATTATTTTCTGGTTTAAACACTTTTTTGTATCTATAAAAGCAGACAGCATTCCTTTCCCAAAGTCAGCAATGTTGATTCTTCAATTAAACATTGTTCTCTCCAGAGTTTAACTGTATTGTCATACAAAACACCTTCAGTTTTTTCAAAATGTTTATTTCCATATGTACATACATACATACATACATACATACATATATATATATATATATATATATATATATATATATATATATAAATACATACAACTCAGCTTGCGAAGACTTATTGGGGCAAGTGAAAGCGAAATTGTGATGGCTCCTGTGCCCAGCATCGCTTTTCTGGCACTTCTAGCACTTGTGCCCGCAGCATGTGTAAGGACTTCCGAGAGAGATCGTTGCCAGTGCCCATGGACTGGCTCTTGTGCGGGTGGCACATAAAATACACCATTCTGAGCGTGGCCGTTGCCAGTACCACCTAACTGGCCTTCGTCCCGGTAGCACGTAAAAGCACCCACTACACTCTCTGAGTGGTTGGCATTAGAAGGGGCATCCAGCTGTAGAAACTCTGCCAATTGGAAA